>NC_052505.1:43113082-43263082 GCF_014356525.2 Nilaparvata lugens | reverse complement strand
ATAATTTATGCTGCCATTAAGTGTCACTAGGCATGTCAGTGTAATTCATATATTCAGTCAAATCATCAAATGCTTTTTCTTTCAGCCACTTGCATATCACTGCCTAATATCTTGGTTCCGGTAGTTGTCTGATTCTCTGGGGCATCTTATTGAAGATTCGAAACTGCTGCAACTTGTGACTCTTGAAAGTCTTTTTGAGACGTATATGAGGTGTTTTCAGGAACGATCGCTGTCTTGTTGCATAGCAGTGAATCTCCTCTTGTCGTATAAAGTTGGTTTCATTTTTTCCCATGTGTATCATATTTTAATATGTACATGCATGGCAGTGTCATTATCTGAAGCTCTGGGAAGGCTTGTCTGCATGATTCATCATTCCTCAGACCAACGATGCATCTGATATCTGATATCTGATTTCTGCCATACAAAAACCCTTCATATCACTGTAGTTCCCCCATAGGCGAAGTCCATAGCTCAAGTGTGAATGAAATAAACCGTAATAGGCTATCAGCACTTCTTTACTCACACAAAGCCTTAGTCACTTGAGAGCGTATAAACTGCGGGATAGTTTTTTTCTCAAAGGAAATCAATTTGATTGGTCCAGCACAGCTTACTGTCTAACATGACTCCTAACAATTTCACAGGGTTCATATAATTCCCATACCGTTTACTAGATGTATTTCTCAATAAGAATATTATATTTCCACATTTTCTCTCATTCAATGCCAAGTGATTGGCTGTGTACCTCTCCATGTTCTCTTCCAACTGAGCAACCATACCTCTCCATGTTCTCTTCCAACTGAGCAACCATACCTCTCCATGTTCTCTTCCAACTGAGCAACCATACCTCTCCATGTTCTCTTCCAACTGAGCAACCATACCTCTCCATGTTCTCTTCCAACTGAGCAACCATACCTCTCCATGTTCTCTTCCAACTGAGCAACCATACCTCTCCATGTTCTCTTCCAACTGAGCAACCATACCTTTCCATGTTCTCTTCCAACTGAACAAACCTGCCAAATTTGAATGTAATTGGTCCAGTCGATTTTTAGTTCTGTTGATTATGAATGAATGACTTAGTGAGTCAGTGAGTGAATGAGAATCAGTGCCATTTCGCTTTTATATATAGAGTGTCCCACGAAGAGGTTTACACGTTCAATTTCATATTACGTGCACATTCATGTATTGAAATTTTTCAAATTTCACACAGTTTACAAAGTAGGTTCTGAAAATATTCTAGAAAATTTCAGCTCCCTAACCTTCATAGAAACAAAATGGCGGCATATTGAAAATTTTACCAATATTTCACTCCCTATGTAAACTACTTTCATGAGTTATCATCTGATTCGTTTACTTCGTTGCGGTAGTCTTGATTCATTTCATGGTATCAGAAATGGATCAAGCAACCTTCCAACAAAATAGTGCTATACCTCATTTCGCGAATCATGTCAAGCAATTACTAAATGACAAACTTTATAGCTTGAGCCATTGGATTGGTCGTAGAAGTGATTTTTCAGATTGGCCACCCTGATCACCAGATTTAACGGTTTGTGATTTCTTTTTATGGGGTTACTTGAAGGAAATAGTTTATACCCATAGCTTCAATGATGATGAGGAACTAAAACGATCAATAGAAGCGGATACCGCGGAGTTTCCACATTGAAACAGAACACAAACACTTGAAACAATTATTAATTTTGAATTTAGAAAGATTAAGATCCGAATTGATAATTTGGAATAATAATAATTTGGTTATCTCGTTGATAGGAAATATTATGTATTATTCAATAATCAGAGCTCTTTTGATTTCACCAACACATCAGGTGTCCCTCAGGTATCAAATCTTAGCCCATTATTGTTTTATTACTAATAAATGATCTTTCTGATTACATTGAAAAGTCCGGTATTCTGCTGTTTGCTGATGATGTTAAGCTCTACAAACCTATATCTGGTATTCATTATTGTGTCTTCTTGCAGCGGGATTTGGACGGTGTTCAGAGGTGGTGTGAATTGAATAAATTAGAAATCAATATTTCAAAAACCAAGTTCATGATCTTTACCCGCCAAAAGAATCCTAGACAGTACAGTTATAAAATAAATTATACTTTCCTGGACAGGGTAACGAGTATGAGAGACCTGGGAGTCCTGATGGACCCAGCACTTGAATACAGGGATTATTTGGCTCATGTCATGAATTCGGCCAATAGATCACTAGGGGTTCACTTTCGTAATTGTAAGCCCTTCACTAGATGTGAGGTCATATTGAATATTTATAATGCAACAGTGAGGAGCAAGCTAGAGTATGCAGCACTTGTTTGGGAGCCATCACAGAGCACTGCCGTAAATGATTTGGAGATTATTCAAAATAAGTTATTGAGGTATCTTTATTTCAAAACGTATAATACATTTTGTCAATAGCTTTTTCCACCGAAACCTTAAGGTCAACATTTAAAGTCCAAAAATTAAAATCCAGAAGATCTATTACAGCATTAATGTTATTATATGAAATTCTAAATAATAATATATTCATTCCAGATTTCATCAATTATTGTTAAATTTCCATGTTCCATGCAATAGACCAAGACTTAACTTTTTACTGCTTTTAGTCCTGGACTTGAAATAGGTCTAGAACTTGATAGATCCTGGAGTTAAGAAGATAAAACCTTAGCTAAGAAAGACGTTTTTGATCAAAGGGCTTATTTTAGTCCTGGACTCAGTAAGTCCAGAACTTATAGACCCGAACTCGGAAACCGGCCCCAAATCTTTTATCTCCTACTTGAGTGGTAACATAGTGTAGTGGTTAACGCACCAGACCTCTACGGAAAGAGTTGAGTTCTATTACCCATCGGGCGACTGTTTCTACAGTATTTTACAATGCTACCTGCTTTTATGAAAGCTGGATCATAAAAAATTAATAATGGAAATTTTCAGAAATAATTAAAAATGGGACACATCGGGATACAAACTGTAAAGAATGCATCTTTTGTGTTAGAATGGGAGATACAGAGAAATTAAAATTTGAAAAGAATTGCAGGAAAGAGAGTCGTGGTCGGGGAGGGGAGGTCTCAATGAAATTGAGAATAATAATTGAACAAGCGTTTGCAAGTTCTTACTTTTCACTCAATGCCAAAATCATTGTCTGTATGTTTGTCTGTTTGTTTGTTCTATAATAAATTTGGAGCAATTTGATCAATCAGGTTCAATTTTTCAACACAACATATTCTTTGAACCTTTCTACAGATCAAGTTTGTTGGACAACGAAATTAACTTACTCCCTCGTTCTTTTTCGGGATATAATGTAATAACATAACATAGCAAGTGCATTAGAAAAAAATTGTCCGTTGTGATTTATTATTTAGTCAGCTGGATTATTAATTATTGTATGCAATATATAAAATTTCTCCATTCATTTAAAACGCTATACGGGAGTTATCATACAGACTGTCATATTTATGTGCCGACATATGATTTCAGCTGATTAATATATAACTTTTAAATTAACACGCTTTCGTTAATGTCTGTCTGTCTGTAAGGCTGGCCACTAACGGTTGAACAAGAATGTATACATACACATACAGTCGACTTACATTGTTTTTTGTTTTGTCATTACAGCTGTCATCACAGCGATACGCGTAATTAATAATACTATGTGATAGCAGTAGCTATGTCGTTAGCATTATTAATTTAGGAATTTTGAATCATTCACCCATATGGAATCAACTATAAAGCTCTATGGATTCACATAGGCTTACAGGGTTGGTGAAAATTATGGAAACAGCTTAATATTTCTTTTCCAAAGATAATTTGACAGTAGGCGTCATTAGGAATACTATTCTAATGGAAGAAACTGATTTTCCACAGTCTCAAAATTAGTGGTTCGCCATTATTGAATTGATTTTTTTTAAATGGGAAGGTTGTAATACATGATTTAAAAACAGAATTTCAAGAGAAAATGAATGATGAAAACCGCACATAAATATATAAAATTGTTTCAAAGATAATCTAAAAACGAATTTCAATAGCGCTACTTGATTTGTTGGTTAAAACATAATTCCATAGTAACCTTTATTTAAAAACTTTTCCATATAATAAATACAATAAAAATTAGTTTTGGAATGTTCAATACATTTTCAAGATTTTCTCAAAATTAATAATAAAAAATATTCACAAAGATATTCACATTCAATTATTATTAATCATCACAAAGTAGAAATTCAAAATACCACAGATCAATTATTTTGTTAAATATAAATATGAGTTAAAGTCACTATTAGTATTCACTATGTCATACATGACATCAAAACCCATTCAATTTTATTGAAATATTATTTTGTGAATTGGAAATCTGGTCGGGGATTAAATTATTAAATGTAATTGATAAAGCGAGAAGATCTCCAATGTACGAAGATGAAACGTGTATTTGATCACGTTTCGTGAAGGCAATATTATGGGTTTTAGCTCCATGCTATACAAACAAGAGTGAGTAGACTTTTGGTCTGTGAATCAAGGCTGCATGTGTTTTTTCACATAAATAGATTTTGAATTTTTCTTTCGAGGCCCGTATTCCTTGAACCGTTTGTGAAGTTAGTTGTTGAGTTAAGGCATTGGTTACCTGAAGGATTCTGTCTTGAGAATTCAATTATAGGCTGTCGCAGTCCGGGCAGTTTAAACCTACATAATTGTATTTTCAGGATTTGAATCTTGTAGGGAAAGCTGGTGTTTTGATTCAATCAACTGGCAGTTTTTTTTATATATTTTTTTATTCTAAATCGGAAGTGCTTTAACTGGTCCTTGAGGAGCAGGTCAAGGGACTCTATTTAAGGTAAAGTAAGATAATAGTTAATTGTACATTTTTTTATTTTTCAGATCCATAATTCTGAATAGTAATTTTTGTTTTTTATTATCAAAAAAACTGAACGACCACAGATCAGCTAAGCGAGTAGCCCTTAAATTATTATTATGTGATTATTATAATCAGAAATTTTGATTGTTGATTATAGTTGTAATCTTTTCTTTATCTCAATTGCATTAGTTTTCCGTTTAGCTCCGTTTCACATTGGAATATTCGTATTAAATAAATAATTTTTGATGTTAAATAAAAACCGAAAGCTATAGTTTCTTTTTCTTCCCACCAGCTTACATATTTATTTGGTAGAGGCGCCGGGTGTATACTTGAAAAAGTAAAATTAGATTTTTTAGATTTTCAATATACTAATTCAATTCATTTTTGTATGATTTATATGATCTTTAAATGTGAATATCTTTGAAACGGTTCAAGATATCGATGTGCGGGTTACGCCATCAATTCTCTCTTGAAATTCTGTATAGAAATCTCTTCAACTAATACGCTTTTTCCGACATGAAAGTTTGAGAACCTGAAATTCATCGATGTATCACTATTGTGCTCTAAAACTTTGGGTTGCGTCCGTAATGAAACACCCGTTAGTAACATTCAAATACTTCTATTGGGTAAAACTACTAATACAACAGGAGAGTTACGATGCGAACCACGGGAAAATTGTAGTGATAAATAATTCCTGAAAACTGTTTATATATCAATCTAAAAGTTAATTATAAGGTTATAAGAGTTTTGAATTGTTTGTTTCAGTCGAACTTCTGTGCAGATCAAAATTTTGAATGTCCTGAGTGCGGTCAATTGGTAAATGGTGAAATTCAATCTTGTTGTTGAATAAAAGAATGTTTGATATTTTACTAGGTTAAGGGTTTATTGATTTAATAAATAATATACGTTAATCTTGTATTCATCTTTCAATCCCATTTTTTCCTATAAATGTTCTACTAAATATGGTGAACTTGATATTTTCGAGCTTAGAATATTATTTTGTGAGTTGAAAGTTTTTTCTATGTTTTCACGAAAGTTTTATTATTAATCTATCCAAATTTAAAATTGTTTGTTTTATTTTGATTTGTAGTGTCAGATTGATAATTTAGTGAATAAATTGAAATGGACATAACCTACATAATATTTGGACAATTTGAGACAAAATTAGGAAAATGTAGAAGTTTTCTGCAATAGCCTGTTTTTTCTTTTCCGACTATTGTATTATTTGCTCTTTCCAATAAATCGACTTTCCAATTCAATCGACAATAACGCTGGATGCATGTTCCATTCAGGTTGGTAAATTATATAGGCCTACATCATGCCTCTTAAGAATAATTGACCGAACGTAGTGAGGTCTGTTTTAACTCGGATGTAACTATGTAACGCGATTACGGCCAACCGCGTTGTTAGAATTCGATGAGTTTTGGCAGGAATATTCCTTTTTCAACTGCGCGTTGATGTATACACAAGGTTTTTTTGAAATTTTGCATTTTATGATAATATGAAAAGAAAAGGAATTCCTCCATACTCTGATATCACTATTTATAATTATATCATCTACTTTGAAGATAGGATCAATCAGACTATAGAATCATTCATAATCAATCAGCTGACAAGTGAATTATTCATTGCATGCATTACACAGATGTCTGGCCGTGTCTATTTGTATGAGGTAGGATTTCAATATTTTTTATGATGCGTGCCCATCAGTATCAATATTCTCACATTTGAAAAACAAATTTAATAGGTGATTGAGAATAAAATAAAAAATGATTAAATGAAATAAATAAAGCTGAATAAATTATAATATTCTTGATTGAAAAAAATTAATTTTGAAATAGTTGAGAAATATTCTTATCAGACGGGGAAGATTATCACGGAACTGGATAAATTTTATATTTAATTTTATTAATTAAATATGGGATTCTTATTCAAACGTGAACTGAGTTTATTAACATAAGTGAGTTTTTGATCTGGGAGAAAACAAATAATAGTTTTTAAGAGTAAATTATGATTCAACTGAGAGTTGTTATCCTGTTATATTAAGCGAGCAATTTCTGTATATATTTTTCTTTATATCTGGTTATTTATGTCCAACGGATTTCGAAAACGGCTCTAACGATTTCCACGAAATTTGGAACATAGTAGGTTTATGATATAAAAATTCGATTGCACTAGTTCTCATACCTGGAAAAACTTGCTGAAGGGCATGAAAAGGATAATAATTATTCATCCTTGGAAAAACAGATGATGAGATGATAATTTCGTCGTCTGTCGATAACAGAAGATTTGGTTGAGTGACAGAATTATGTTCAGCTGTTCAACTATTTGCAATAAATCAGCTTATCTTATGGTCCGGGCGCAAATGTCATGAATAAGGCACTCCGTGGTCATTTTTGGGTAATAGCCGTGGAAGATATCTCCACTGCAAATACATTTACAGAGTGGAATGAGAAATATTGTCCCCGAAAAATATATGTTTCAAGTTTTTGAATTTGAATAAATCATGAAAAGAGTGGTCGAAATGAGTCTATTCTCTCGAACATCATAGTTTGGTTAATTTTGAACACTTTGGTGGTAAAACCAATCCGATATCTCTCACAATAACTAACTAGCAAGCGATATAAAAATGTCTGTCAATAATGACTGCAATCTTGAATTTTTCAATGAAGTCGAATATTTTCGTTGTTTCCATCATCAATATTCTTATTCGGCTTGTTGTAACGAAGAGATTGAGACCATTTGCAAGTCTCTATCTTTAAGTAGTCATGAAAAAATCGATCTTATAGTTCTAGCTTGTTACATCATGCATATGGAAAAACGCACCAGAATCCGTCTAGTTTTCTTTGGAGGGCGCTGAAGAACTCATTTCTTGATGTACAGCGCATGAAGATATATATATCGTTCCAAAGTTTGAGAAACGCTCTGAATTTCAAAGATTTAAATTTTCCCTGTATCTCTTGCACAAAAAAAGTTATAATGAAATGAAATTTGAAAAAAATAGAAAAACGTTATTTTTGGCTTTTGAATGTTATAACTAAAAAAAATATGCGTTTTAGAGGAAACTTTTATAATACAAAAATTGTAGAGGAAGATTTAAAACATATTTTCGTCTAGAAAAACGGTTATTGAAATATAAGCGATATAGAAAAACTTAATTTTTAACGAAATAGAAATACCAAAATTTTGGCGGCCATCTTGTTTCCGAGGTGTTTGCCTGTGATTTCGACTTATCATCATCACGATCCTTATTATGTTAGACCTAACAAAGAAATTGAGACATCTTCCGCGGTTGTTACCAAAAAATGACCACGAGATGACATTTGCGCCCGGACTATTACGAGTAATATAAATCTAGAAATTTTAATCGACTTGAACAAAATAATCTGATTTGTTGACATGACATGGTATATCATTCTAAATTAGAGTATATCATAATTTTCGAAGTTGATAATTATTTTACAGTTTCAAGTGATTAATGAGTGTTAATTTGTTATTAAATTCGGTTTGTAAACTATCTAAATTAGAAATTTTCTGTTTTCAAAATGTTTGGACTGAAAATTGGACCTGAATTCAAGTGTGTGGAACTTGCTTTTTGGAATATTATTTTATAATGTATAAATCAAAATTCGGGGAAGAAACAGTTTTGGGCTGTGCCTGTTAGTCCTTCCCCAATCATTTTAAAGAATTGAGTTCTGTTTATCAATAAATAAATAATGAGTGAAGCTCGGTGCCCCGATATTTCAACTGAATATACTTGAACAGGTGACATCAGATACTTGTGGATGAGGAAACTGCGAGAGGTCTACTGTTCACAGAACTACTAGTTACTAAGTCGTCGTAGTATAAATGTTTATCAAATTTCATGCAGTGTTATTCCATCATTAGAGTTGTGCCTCAAGTATTCATTATGCAGTACATCTCACTCGTGATATTATAGAATCCTCTTATAAAAAATATATTCTTTATTATGCCTGATCTACCTTGACCCAATCTATTAATAATTTTTGGGATAGCTTCATTACATCCTCATTGCTTCTGACCAGATCATCCTCTAAGAACTTTGAATGTGTTTCAACTGAGAGATCTGGTCTATATATTGCCTTATCTGGTTAGATATTCCCTTATCTCTGGTTTCGGTCACAAATTACTGCTAAAAATCTGGTGTGGCGCACTCACACAACTTTCCTTGCCGTTATGAAAATTGATCACCTGAAGCTAGTGTTCACGCGCACTCAAGTCTACTACCCAAATTTCTATACGTTTCAAGGTCCCCTGAGTCCAAAAAAAGTGGTTTTTGGGTATTGGTCTGTATGTGTGTGTGTGTGTGTGTGTGTGTGTGGTGGTGTGTATGAGTGTATGTGAGTCTGTGTACACATCTCATCTCCCAATTAACGGAATGACTTGAAATTTGGAACTTAAGGTCCTTCCCCTATAAGGATCTGACACGTACAATTTCGAACAAATCCAATTCAAGATGGCGGCTAAAATGGCGAAAATAGTGTCAAAAACAAGATTTTTCGCGATTTTCTAGAAAACGGCTCCAACGATTTTGATCAAATTTATACCTAAAATAGTCATTGATAAGTTCTATCAACTGCCACAAGTCCCATATCTGTAAAAATTCAGGAGCTCCGCCCCATCAATGCAAAGTGTGATTTTAGATTCCCAATTAGATTTTAGATTTTGTGATTTTAGATTCACAAAAAAGTTTAAGTGGAAAAGATTGAGCAAGAAAATCTCTACAATTAATGTTCAGTTACATTTCCACCTAAAATTGTAAATAAGCTCGAAATTCGAGAAAATGTGTTTATTCAATAATGCAAACTGTTAGCAACTGTTGATTCTATTAAATCATTCACTATGAAGAGATAGCAGACTTCGTGTGTCTCCAGCATTATTGTCCTGTCACCAGCTGGCAGATCTTTGAATAGTAGACTTGAGATGCGCGTGTACACTAGCGTCAGGTGATAAATTTTCATAACGGCAAGGAAAGTTGTGTGAGTGCGCCACACCAGATTTTTAAATTTTACACAGTTTACAAAGTAGGTTCTGAAAATATTCTGGGAAAATTACAGCTCTCTAACCTTCGTAGAAACAAAATGGCGGCATATTGAAAATTTTACCAATTCGCTTACTACTTTCATGAGTTATTATCTTATTTGTTTACTACGTTGCAGTAGTATTGCCTCATTTTGATGGTAGCAGAAATGAGGCTTCCAACAAGATGGTGCTCCACCTCATTTCGCAAATCATGTTAAGCAATTACTAATGACAAACTTCATGGCCCTTGGATTGGTTGTGGAAGTGATTTGTTAGATTGGCCGGGGTGGCCAATGATTGGTCGGGGTAGTCACCAGATTTAACTTTATAATTTCTTTCCATGGGGTTACTTGAAGGAGAAAGTTTATTCCTATAAATTAAATAATGATGTGGAACTAAAGCAATCAATAGAAGAGGAACTTCTCCGGATACCCGCGGAGCTTCTTTGTAAGAGCTTACGAATCATTTCTCAAGCGCTGTTATCAGTGTGTTGCTGTGGATGGGTTTTAATTTCAATAATTTTGGACTTTTTTATATTAGGCCTTGTTCTAGTTGTTTCATTCAAAAGTTATATTGCCCTAAAGTGCAACAATAAAAATATTTTATAAAATCAAAAACACTTTTTTAATGTTTTTGAAGTATCGTTATTCAATATGCCACCATTTTGTTTCTACAAAGGTTAGGGAGTTGAAATTCTCCCAGTGGTCTGGCCAGAGAATTCGCATTGTAGCGCCAGAATGCCAGACTGTATTTCTGCCAATAGCAGGCTTGTGTTTGCGCTGGCGCAGACTGTCCTGCTGCTTTGGCTTGTCGATGTTTTTGTAAGTCGTCTCAGTCTTGTCTTGTCAGCCCATTGTCTTGCAAGACAAAAATTGTGTTTGTCTGTAATGTAATTTTCGATCGGAAATTTCTTGTAAATTGTTTGAGTGTCGTGTGTGTGAATTATGAATTTAACAGCGTAAATAGTATTGAATTGAATTAATTTGAATCGGATTTGAATTTTATAAAGAATCCAGTTTGAGCTTTGTTTGAAACACAGTGTATTACCTGCAAGTTGAACACAGAATCAACAAGAAGGCAGCCTGTAAGCAATAACCTGTCTATTCCCCGATTTCGTCCCTCCCTGAACCTGACCAGAACACCTAATAAAGGCTTCAAAGGGCAAGTAGTCAAGATTGGAATAAATTTGGTGAGTTTTTGCTCTTTTTTATTGTTCATTAATGCAGAGTTTAACTGTACAAATAACTTGGCTCAAATTGAAGATTAAATTTTGCCCCTTGTTTGTATTTGATTATTTAAATAGTAAATTACAGTCCTCTGGTAGCTCTAGCCTGAGCTTTGTTCAGAACATTTTATGATCCTGCCGAGCTGGGATGAATTTAAATTTGTAATTTGTTGATTAATTCACACACATTGGATTTAAGCAGTTTCGTATTTGTCCAATGTTGGCATGTTGAGAATGGTCTGATCCATGCTCAACTTAAGTTTGTTGTAGCCTTGTTCTAAGAGCAAGGTTTCTTGTCAATTTATATTGTCTGAAATTAAATTTATTTCAGTTAAAATTGTAGTTTCCTGAAACTAGGCGCATTGTGCTCTTTTTCAGGAATTTGTTTGTTTGTTGGAATTTGTATTGTCCATTTTTTATATATGTTAGTGAAGGTTAATCACCAGCATGATTTTGTTTGTTCAATTCAACAAGTTATCGTTTGTTTGTGAGTTGTTGGAAGAACATAATCTAATCATATAGTTTTGTTTTCAGCAATAACTTATCTTGTGAATTGATAATCAAAGATTAACTTTGATAACTTACTAACTCGTGATTCTTCCTTTCATCTAGTTTTGAACTCATTCTTGTTTTATTGTCTGTTGTTTGTATTGTTGGGGCTGAATTGTTTTGTGTATGAGTTCAAGATGGAGGAAAAATTACAGAAACAAATCAGGGTGCATTGCGCTAAACTGGAACAATTGTATGCCAGATTGCAAAGAATTTATGACCTGTCTAAAAATGTCTCTGATTCAAAAGTTGCTGAGCAATTTTCAATCTTGTATCCTCATGTGTCTCAGACCATTTCGGATTATGAAAAGACAGAATTAGTGGTTAATGAGTTGGAACTTGAGTTGAATAAAGATCATGTTGTAGCATTCAACGACTCACACCTAGATCTGTTTCAGTATATTGAAGTAGCGGCTAACACTCTCAAACAGAAAGAGGCGACTGTTGCTATTGCTCAATCTTCGGCAGCTACAGCAGCTAGTGAACAGCCGGTCGTGTCTGAGTTGGTACTGCCTAAAATCGACCTTCCGAAATTTGATGGGAACCAGACTCAATGGTCGGTGTTTTATGAACTATTTAAGGCATTGGTACATGACAACAAGAATTTGAACGATCAGCAGACGGTCCAATATTTTGTAAGTAGACTTATTGGACAAGCAGCAAATATTTGTCGTCATTTGCCACCATTGGCTAACAATTATCAAATAATTTGGCAGGCATTATTGACCCGCTATAACGATCCACGGGCGCAAGTCAATGCCTATCTCAAACAAATTTTTGAATTTCGTCCAATAAAATCAGAATCAAAGGCAGATTTTATTGCGATTTTGGATGGGTTTTGCAGTTCAATCAATGCATTGAAGAGATTGCAACTCACTGATTTGTCAGACTCGATATTCCTCTATCATGGCTTGAGATTGCTGGATCCAAGTTCTCGTAGAAATTTTGAATTGGCCGTCCATGACAAGGCTATGCCAACTTATACCGATTATGTCAAATTCATTGAAAAGCAAATTAAGACTTTTCCTTCTGATGAGAAACAGACTGAATCGTTTAATATGAAGCACAGAAAGGATAATAAATCAAAGGTGTTTGTGGTTTAATCTAATGATTCATCTAACGATGGATCTAGTAAAAATCCCAATTGTCTGAAGTGCTCAAAACTGGGTCATCGGTTAGTAGATTGTGCAAGTTTCTTGAAAATGACTCCTTGGGATCATTATTGTTCGATTAAAGGAAAGTTTTGTTGTTTTCGTTGTCTTGATGTGGATCATTTGAGTAGAAATTGTCGTAGTAAAACCCAGTGTGCTCAATGTCGAGAATCTCATCATTCTTTATTGCACTTTTCCAGATCAAGTTCCAATGAAGGTGTTGCATCCTTGTCGAACTCCAAGGCAGGTGGCACATCACCTATTAGTTGTTGTTCTACATCCAACGATGTAGAAAATTCGACCGTTGTGTTGTCGACCGTCACTGCACATGTTCGAGATTGTAATGATCAGCTTTTTGATGTTCGTTTCTTGTTGACACCGGGAGTCAGTGTCATTTTGTTACAGCCAAATTGTGTCGGCGTTTGAGACTACCATTCCAGCCCATGAAAACCGTTGTTCGTGGATTTGGTGGTGGTACTAGTGAAGTTCGAGGTCATACTTGTGTGTCGATTCAGTCGAAGTTGGATCCTACCATCAAGTTTTCGTTGGATGCCACAGTGGTAGATAAAATCATTGACAAGTTGCCTTCTTGTGAAATCGACAGATCCAAACTTCATCATCTTGAAAATCTCACACTGGCTGACGACAAATTCTACCTTCCTAGTAGAATAGATGGCATCATTGGTGCGGAGTTAGTTCCTCACTTGCTACGTGGGAGTCCTAGTACAGGTGAATCGCATGAATTGATGACTGTTAATAGTGTCTTTGGTCACATTCTGATGGGGAGAGCGCCAATTCTCACTTCAACAACGAATGTGTCGAATTGTTTCACAGCCATCTGTAGTCCATTCGTTAGTAGTCCATCATTGGATAGTTTTGTGGAACGTTTTTGGGAGTTGGAATCGTGCCCTGCACCAAGCTGTCAACTGAAACCGGAAGAGTTGGAGTGTGAGGTAAATTTTCGGAAGTCTGTACATCGTGTGAATTCTGGTCGTTTTGTTTTTGCCTTGTCATTTGCGGAGCCGCCCAGCAGCTTGGGAGATTCATATGCTGTCGCCGAACGCAGACTGCTGACTTTGGAGAGACGACTAGAGCTTGACAGCAATACTTGTATTTCATATCATGAAATATTGATCGATTACCTACGTCAGGGTCACATGTCGTTTGTAGCAGATCAGACAGACCGAGGTGGTTACTACATACCACATCATGTCATCGTGAAAGCAAGCAGCACTACCATGCCCATCCGAATTGTATTTGATGCTGGTTCCAGAACATCATCTGGTTTGTCATTGAACCAGGCTCTTCATGCTGGTCCCAAATTGCAGACTGACATTTTTGTTTTGTTAGTTAATTTTTGTTTGTTCCCAATCACACTAACTGCCGACATTAAACAAATGTATCGACAGATATTAGTCGAGGATTCCTGCTGTCGTTATCAGTGTGTATTGTGGAGATTTTCGCCGGAGGATCCAATAGAAATTTATCAGCTCAATTGTGTTGTTTTTGGTGTTTCAAGCTCTCCATATTTGGCGCTTTGCACCATCCACCAGCTTGTAGAGGAGGATGGAAATCGTTTTTTCCAGCAGCCAAGGTGAGAATACCAAGAGACATGTTCATGGACGACTTAGTCACATGTGTCGCCACAGAGTCAGAGGCCGCGGACCTGTATCATCAGTCCAAGCAGCTGTTTGAGGGAGGAGGTTTCTCGCTCACAAAGTGGACTTCAAATTCACCATCAATGTTGGATTTCGAAGCAGACAACTCCTTGGCTATCTTGGGATTGGATTGGCAACCTAGTACTGATCTGTTTCAGTTTTCAGTCAAGAGTGGTGAGGTCATCGCTACTAAGCGTTCTATTCTGTCAGTTATGGCTCGTATCTATGATCCACTTGGTCTCTTGTCACCATTTACATTATTTCTAAAGTGTCTTGTCCAGAAACTGTGGAAATTAGGAGTGGATTGGGATGAGAAGCCGCCTGAGTCTATATGCACTCTTTGGGAGAATTGTCAAAAAGAGTTGCCTCTATTGTTGAAATTTGCTGTTCCACATCACATTGGTTTGTTTCAGGATTCTCACATCAGTTTGATTGGTTTTTGTGATGCATCATTGTCTGGTTATGGTGCAGTTATCTATGTGAAGTCGCAGGAGGAGAGCGAGGAGCCAAGAGTTGTATTATTGTGTTCAAAGTCCAAGGTAGCACCATCTAAAGTTGTTTCAATACCTCGTTTGGAGTTGTGTGCGGCACTCTTGTTGGCAGAACTCATGAATTCAGTAGTCACTATTATTAGTGAATGTTGTCATGTGTCTCGTATTGTCGCACTCTCTGATTCTACAGTCACCTTGTGTTGGATTAATGCTCCATCCGCGAAATGGCAAACTTTTGTTGGTAATTGCGTCACAAAAATACAGGATTCTTGTATACAGGGGTGGATGCATGTTGCCGGAATTGAAAATCCCGCTGACTGTTTGTCTAGAGGTTTATCACCAGTTGAGCTTGTGAACTTTCCGTTGTGGCTCTCAGGTCCATCACGGATAGCAGAGGATGAATGCTATTGGCCCGTTTGAACTCAAATGGAAGAAATAGTGGATCCACAGGAGGCGAAAAAACCGTCAGTGTTGACAGTCACAAAATCTTCTGATTGTAACAGCAATGCAATATATTCATTGATTGGTCATTGTTCAGATTATGGTCGACTTTTGAGAATTGTGCCGAGCAATCTTTTCAATTCAGGCCTTTTCCCAAGTTATAATAGTAAATTTAATACGCAATAGACTAGAGCCATTATTGTAAGTGAGTTAGCGAAATAAATTATTTTCTCTCTCTATTATGAACGGCCATGACTTCGAGTTTCCCATGATAGATATTTAAAAATTGTGGCTCCGAGTTGTCGAGGAATGTAGATTATGGAATTATCTCTAAAACTTAGCCTTCGTGTCTCGACACAGAGTGCGATAAGTTGGAAAACAGCAAGCATTGAAATTATAACAAACTACCGATTTTGCAGTTACTATTTGGTCCAAAGGCTCTAGAAGCCACGCGACGATTGGTCAAATTGATTCCCTTCGCCCAATAGGAGACCTGTTTCTAAATACAGTAGTGGGGATTCCCCAGTCGAGAGACCAGATTACGTTTCAGAGGAAACTTTGCTAGGAGCACTATGAGAGTAAAGATGTAGTCATTATGTTTTGCCCTTTTTGGGCAGGTTTACAAGTTTATTTTATTAGTTAATGTAGGAGCTAGTTTTATTTTTATTGAAGTTTAAATTTTCTAGTAGTGCCATGTCCTGAAAAGTTTAATTGTGTTTCTTCATCATGTACGAATAATTGTTTCTTCAAATAACCGCTAAGGTACATAAAATAAGGTTAAAATATAATTTAGGGAATTTAATTAATTGAAACTTCAATCAAAGAGTATTTCATCAACAAAGCCTGTTATTGTTCAAGTTAATAATATTGATTGAGAATAATCCTTTTGATTTTATTAGTGATGGAAGATACTTATAAATTTTTTCTAAAGAATTATAGAAAGTTTTCAGTTACGTTACATTTGAGTTATTGTTTCTGGAGATATATTATTGTAGAGTATTGCTGAAAGTCAGGAAGATAGCCTTTAAATTGGAATGAAATTTTTAAGATTATGTTCATATTGAGTTTATGACATTTTATAATTTATATTTTTCAGACTCTGTTTTCTTATGTCATTAAGGCTTTTGAATGATTTAGTAATTTTTTTATGATAGAAATCTTAATAGATGAAGAAGAAAGTTTTTCTTTTCCATGAAATTAATATTAGTGAATGTTCAAATTTTAATACAATTCAAATTATTTTCTATGTGTCTACTAATTTTATTTAATTAAAGGTAAAAACTATCTACAAGATGAATCCTATAAGGCAAACATTATTTTTACCTTAAAGTGAAATTTTCAATATTTTTTTCTTTTATTGTGTTATAAAGTGTCTTGTTTTGTTTTTTGATAAATTCATAATTCTAGTTGATACTCGTTTTTGGACTTGTATTTGTAGGTAAATCAAATGTTGGCTAGCACACAAGTTTCCAACAATACTAGCCGAGCTACTATATGAAAAATTATATTTGATTTCGCAAACCAAACGAAAAATATCATATAAGTTAGCATCATTTCAAGCTGAATTATTCCTTTTCTAAGAGTATTATATCAATTTATATAAAAGTTAACATCATAATTAATGAAGTATTCATTTTCTAAAAGCATTATATTAATTTATGACGGGTGTTTTCATAAATGTTGCATTGTATATTAATGACACTCTGGCAAGTAAATTGTTTTAAATCTGTTAAATTTTGAGAATGAAATCAGAATGTCAAGATAAAATCTAAATTAAATAACAGAATAAACTCCTGTTTTAGCTTTTGATGAATTGTAGGAAGAGTTAGAAATTAATGCTGTAATACATTATCTACAGTGGTTCATGTGTGTCCCCAAACCAACTTCATGTACCACCCCTTTGGTTCCGCAACTTTATGTAACACCGCTTCAAGACAACCGTTCAGACGACAGGTCTAGGGACGTAAGAGGACGTCGCCATCAAGCCAGATTCAACCGGTAAAAGTTCACCACCAAAAACAAGGTACTGTAACCCCGACGATAAAGCAACGTACAGACCAACGAAAGTGCAGTGTAGTGAAACAAAGGTTCATTCGAGAATGTCAATCAAAAGTGGGGATTCAAAATTATTATGAAATGGGTTATATGGGTTACTATCGACAAAACTTGGGTTCAACGGGCTTTTCTTTCTTGAGTAATTCCATGTTGAAATTAACTTGTTATTTGATGACTGATATTGTTGGTTTTGTGACGTATTGCTATCTAATCGGGGATAGTAATGCGCCCCTGAATCAGATGGAGAATGTCACCAAAGTAACATGAAATTGTTGTTTCTGTTGTTCGTTTTTAGTTGCCAATGTTTATTGAAGCTGTTTGTATTTTTCAATTATTTCAAATTGTAGTGTTATTCTATAGTATAAACCTGTTAAATCAGGCATGGCAAGATTAATTGAAGTTTTCTTGACTCTAGCCCGTTCACCTGCATGAATTAGGTATAGACTCAGGTATTTTCTAGATGTGTCGGCCTATTCCTAAATTCTAAATTTTTTCCAAAATTATCTTTTTTATCATCTTTTAAAAAGGTCAGGCACACAACTGCGCCACTCTGCTGAATGTTTAGCGAAAGGCACACAACTGCGCCGACTCTGCTACAGAGCATTTTATATCTCTGAAATTCAAATTTAAAAAACAAAATCAAATTTTCTAACTCATTCTAATTAGTTAAGATTAATTTTTCTGAGTCGATACTTAATAATTCATTCTGTGAACATGTTAACTGTCAATATTTTGGGTTTGGAGTTGAATGAATAATTTATTGTTACTACTCCAATTTTTCTGAAGTTTAAATAATTGTAGATGAAATAGGAATGTTATTCAGTTCAGTAAATCCATTAAAGTGAGAATATTTTGAAGTGCTTGAAGATAAAGTCAGGAAGCTTAAGTTGAAAGTATTCTAAAACTTAATATTGAAATTGATTATTGAGAAATTGAGGTTTAACGGTAGAATAAAAATGAGTAGAAGAAACTAGGATAGGTGAAAAGCAACTGATTCTAAGTGCTGAATAGAATTTCTGTATTCCTCAATCCCGTGAATGATGATAGAAATTATTGTGGTGTCAACATACGTATTCTGGTCTCACGCATCGGGTACTTGAGTATCATCATAGTATAGTAGTAGTGAAAGTGAATATTGAGATTTTAAAAGTCAACTCAATTAAATTAGGAAAATTTGGAAATTATTATGGGAGAATGTTTAGGGAAAATAGGGAAAACTTTTGAAAAGTTTAGGTAAGTTGAAGGTAATCAGAGAATAAATAGGAAACTGTTTTATTAGTTATTGTTGATATGTAGTTTTGAAAAGTTGATGAGTAGTTTTGGCCTTGAGATGTTTAAACTAAATAATTGGGTATTGTAGATTAAAGTTGAAACAATAATCAAATCCTTGGGAATTTGTATGAAAATAAGTTGTTTCAGATGAGGTTGTTAAGTCCCTTTATCAGTAATGTTTATTCTCGAAAAGGTGAATCAGTTTTATTATTGGAAATATTTTTTTTTAGGTGTGATTTTTGCGGTAGGCATGCGTAGTGATAGTGTAAAGATCCGTTGTGTTGGTGACGTTTCCTGTAGGCTGTGGGGATTTTTTTTTGTTTAGTTGAGACTCAAGATTTAGAGGAGGACACGGGGATGTCCTGCCTATGTGTGTTGTTGTTGAATTTAGGTAATCAGCGAAAGTGTAGGTCGTGTCCAGAGAGAATGGAGCACTGCCCGAAAGCTGTCCATGTAACAAATCAAGGAATTTAGCTGTGACTAACCTTGCAAATTGTATGGTGGAATTGTATAATTTTAGCGAAAGGCACCGAAGATGATGTGAGCTAAGATTTTTTTGTATCTAGTAAACGGTCTGGTTCATTCGAGAGTTATGGGGCTCGTCAGTAGAATAACGTAAACCGAAATCTAGAATATTTAGTGAGTCTTCGTAGTGATTGTAAGGAAAACAATCAGCGTAATGCAGTTTAGGGAAGCCCAGTCAAAAGGTTCGTTAATGTTTGGTAGGAAAGTCAGCCGCAAAAACACAAGTAATAATTAGTAAAAAAAGGGGTATTATTGAGTTTAAAGTTGCTTAGAAATTTGGTATGGTAACGAAAATTGAAGGTTTTAGACAATGAATATTTAAAGTGATTAGTTAAGGTATACAAATAAAATAACAGAGAAACTTTTTCGAGTACCTAGGTAATGTTAAAATGGTTATCAGTGAAAGTAGAAATAAATATTGGAACAGTACTGAACGGGTTAAATTAAAATAAAATTAACAGTGAAATTCTTCTAGTTGAATTTGAAATGAAAAGGGAAAATCTCTTGAGTTAAGCATGAGTTTAAATTATTCTGTAGTTGAGAGTTGAAAGGTGATTAAAAATTTAAATGGGGATATAGGTAGAACTATGTAGGAAAATTCGTGTCAAAAAGGAAATAGAATTTTTGTTGGGAAAATTGAATTGAGGTAATTAACAGTAGTAGGACCCTTTAGAGATAAGTAGTCAAAAAGTATTAATAAATAAAAAAAAGGGAAAATCTTTAATGAAATGATAAATTTTTTAATGATGAATAGCAAAATTGCAATCAAGTTTTCCATGTGAATAAGTTGGGATGTTTTGAGATCTAGTTAAATATGAAGTTTATAGTTGAGGAATAATTATGTGAGGCTCCAGTAAGGTTGGAAATGTCAGTGCACTTGTAAATCAGTAATAGTGTAATAGTAGCCTATGCTTCCAGTGTTTTGAGAAAATGTCACGTACTTTGAGTTTGAGATAAATAATAATCATGATCTATGTCGAGTCAATTTATCTAGTTGATGTTGTAGGCAGTGAGAACATGACACTACTCTAGTGAGAAGCGAAATACAGAATTATTATTGTCGATAGCCTGGCTCTCGATCATAGTTTTGTTTTGACTAGCGTTCTGTCATAAAGGTTTCCTACTGGAATATTATAATGCAAAATCATACTCGAGTCATGTTGAAAAATATCCGAAACAGATCAGAAAAAAAGGAAACAGATCAGTCTATTGAAGACAAGTTTTTTTGTCGTGAGTTATAATTGGATAAGTTTTTGTGAGTATGGCGCCACTCTATAGCCTTGGCTCTATACACTCAACGAGATGAATCCTAATGAATGAGAAGGACAAAAGAGAAAATGAGTTATGATAGAGATATTTACCATATTTGTTATAAGGATTCATTACGGGTTCATGAAGGGTTTATTAGTCAAAGATTTTCTTACGTGACAATATAATGTATATAGAAGAAATTCCGGAATGTAAATAACTTGCGCAACTAGATTAGTCATTAAATTATGTTATTAACTTCGTAATATTAAATATATTCAGGTAGGTGAATTAGGTTTAATTTTATTTCATGCACGGCTGCATACTCGCGGTAAATGAAATGATTGTACAGTTTTCCCACGGTAGTAGATAATTGATTGTTTGGTAAATCGGGTGATGATCAATTTTTGAAGTTATCAACAGTCATAATATCCTATGTAGCAATGTATGTATGTGATGTCTCTAATAATAATAAGTTATTTAGCATAAGACGATTTATCATAATATTCTATACTATACCCATTTTCAATAGCTTAATACTCATCCATTCATAGTTAAGAATCATACATTCACATAGTTAGGAGTTAGTACATATAGATAAAATATATTCTCATTCATAAAATAATAAGAATAATGTCTAAGGCCTCATATTTTATATTCTATTTGCTTTATATTTCATATTATTTTGTTGATATCCCTATTCTTTATTAGTTTACCTTCCATGATTAATGCAATTATAAACTTATCATTGGTGTATTCAGTTTAACTGCTTCCATTTTAGTTCACTTAATATAATTCAGTGGTAGAGATTTCCGGCTGGAATACAATAATGGATAGAAAAGTTTCATAGCTACGGAATGTACATCAAGCGTGTGTCATTGCTCTCCGATGACTCGCTAGTGTAGCAGTTTCAACCATTATTATCTTTGAATCGTAGCCTATGTAGAATAGTATTGCCTACTAAATTGCTTTATATTGTTAAAAATATGTTGCACTCTCAACTCTATAGTAATGATAGTTAGATTTCAATACATTCAGCAGAGTGAAAAGGTTTCATCCTTTACTATTATAATCAATGTGCTTCATATTTTACAACAGCAGAGTAACATAGAACCAATTAAAACTATGATGTCTTTTAAACGTTTTCCCTTGTTAGAGTTTGCCAAGAAAATAACCAGGGACTCAATAAAGTGATTGAAGTATTCAAGATTATTATACTCGGTCCATCTTTAGTACCTCTTAAAAAATGGACACGCCCATATTGTTTTGGCCTTACTCTTGCCACAGTTTTAAGACTCTTGCCACAAATCTCAATTAGTGATACATTTTGCTGAACTACGGAATGATTAAAGAGATTTCTTTTGAAGAGGGCCCGCTTCAAATGGGATCCTACTATCAATCCAGAAACTCGACTCTCCAAATCATACAGAATGACTCTATGGTAACATATCCTGATTAGATTCTTTTTGCGTGTTTCACACCGTAAGGAGGGGGAGTGTGCCGAGCACTCTTTTAATTCAGGCCTTTTCCCAAGTTATAATAGTAAATTTAATACGCAATAGACTAGAGTCATTATTGTAAGTGAGTTAGCGAAATAAATTATTTTCTCTCTCTATTATGAACGGCCATGACTTCGAGTTTCCCATGATAGATATTTAAAAATTGTGGCTCCGAGTCATCGAGGAATGTAGATTATGGAATTATCTCTAAAACTTAGCCTTCGTGTCGCGACATAGAGTGCGATAAGTTGGAAAACAGCAAGCATTGAAATTATAACAAACTACCGATTTTGCAGTTACTATTTGGTCCAAAGACTCTAGAAGCCACGCGACAATTGGTCAAATTGATTCCCTTCGCCCAATAGGAGACCTGTTTCTAAATACAGTAGTGGGGATTCCCCAGTCGAGAGACCAGATTACGTTTCGGAGGACACTTTGCTAGGAGCACTACGAGAGTAAAGATGTAGTCATTATGTTTCGCCCTTTTTGGGCAGGTTTACAAGTTTATTTTATTAGTTAATGTAGGAGCTAGTTTTATTTTTATTGAAGTTTAAATTTTCTAGTAGTGCCATGTCCTGAAAAGTTTAATTGTGTTTCTTCATCATGTACGAATAATTGTTTCTTCAAATAACCGCTAAGGTACGTAAAATAAGGTTAAAATATAATTTAGGGAATTTAATTAATTGAAACTTCAATCAAAGAGTATTTTATCAACAAAGCCTGTTATTTTTCAAGTTAATAATATTGATTGAGAATAATCCTTTTGATTTTATTAGTGATGGAAGATACTTATAATTTTTTTCTAAAGAATATAGAAAGTTTTCAGTTATGTTACATTTGAGTTATTGTTTCTGGAGATATATTATTGTAGAGTATTGCTGAAAGTCAGGAAGATAGCCTTCAAATTGGAATGAAATTTTTAAGATTATTTTCATATTGAGTTTATGACATTTTATAATTTATATTTTCAGACTCTGTTTTCTTATGTCATTAAGGCTTTCGAATGATTTAGTAAATTTTTTTATGATAGAAATCTTAATAGACGAAGAAGAAAGTTTTTCTTTTCCATGAAATTAATATTAATGAATGTTCAAATTTTAATACAATTTAAATTATTTTCTATGTGTCTACTAATTTATTTTAATTAAACGTAAAAACTATCTACAAGATGAATCCTATAAGGCAAACATTATTTTTACCTTAAAGTGAAATTTTCAATATTTTTTTCTTTTATTGTGTTATAAAGTGTCTTGTTTGTTTTTGGATGAATTCATAATTCTAGTTGATACTCGTTTTGGACTTGTATTTGTAGGTAAATCAAATGTTGGCTAGCGCACAAGTTTCCAACAATACTAGCCGAGCTACTATATGATAAATTATATTTGATTTCGCAAACCAAACGAAAAATATCATATAAGTTAGCATCATTTCAAGCTGAATTATTCCTTTTCTAAGAGTATTATATCAATTTATATAAAAGTTAACATCATAATTAATGAAGTATTCATTTTCTAAAAGCATTATATTAATTTATTACGGGTGTTTTCATAAATGTTGCATTGTATATTAATGACACTCTGGCAAGTAAATTTGTTTTAAATCTGTTAAATTTTGAGAATGAAATCAGAACGTCAAGATAAAATCTAAATTAAATAACAGAATAAACTCCTGTTTTAGCTTTTGATGAATTGTAGGAAGAGTTAGAAATTAATGCTGTAATACATTTATTTACAGTGGTTCATGTGTGTCCCCAAACCAACTTCATGTACCACCCCTTTGGTTCCGCAACTTTATGTAACACCGCTTCAAGACACCTGTTCAGACGACAGGTCTAGGGACGTAAGAGGACGTCGCCATCAAGCCAGATTCAACCGGTAAAAGTTCACCGCCAAAAACAAGGTACTGTAACCCCGACGATAAAGCAACGTACAGACCAACGAAAGTGCAGTGTAGTGAAACAAAGGTTCATTCGAGAATGTCAATCAAAAGTGGGGATTCAAAATTATTATGAAATGGGTTATATGGGTTACTATCGACGAAACTTGGGTTCAACAGGCTTTTCTTTCTTGAGTAATTCCATTTTGAAATTAACTTGTTATTTGATGACTGATATTGTTTGGTTTTGTGACGTATTGCTATCTAATCGGGGATAGTAATGCGCCCCGAATCAGATGGAGAATGTCACCAAAGTAACATGAAATTGTTGTTTCTGTTGTTCGTTTTTAGTTGCCAATGTTTATTGAAGCTGTTTGTATTTTTCAATTATTTCAAATTGTAGTGTTATTCTATAGTATAAACCTGTTATATCAGGCATGGCAAGATTAATTGAAGTTTTCTTGACTCTAGCCCGTTCACCTGCATGAATTAGGTATAGACTCAGGTATTTTCTAGATGTGTCGGCCTATTCCTAAATACTAAATTTTATTCAAAATTATCTTTTTTTTTCATCTTATAAAAAGGTCAGGCACAGAATTGTAATTCTTGTTCTCAAATTCTTACGAAACTTACCCCAATCAGAAGAATCAGATTTCGATGTTGCTGAGAGGTATCTATGTAAAGTGGTACAGAAGATACATTTTTCATCTGAATTTGTGCAATTAAAAAATGGTTGAAATCACCCACTTCTATCGGTGTGGGAACGGTTGTGGTAGTTGACCAACCAAACACACCTCCATTACAGTGGCCACTGGGTGTCATTGAACAATTGTTTCCGGGAAGTGACAGCGAGGTTCGAGTGGCGAGTGTTTGCCTAGAATCTGGTATTTATAAAAGACCAGTAACAAAATTATATCCACTCCCAACTCAATAGTTGTTGTGATTGTTGCATTTTTTCTTTTGTGTTGTTTTTTGGTGTTGGTGTTTTGTTCTTTTTGTCATGTCTGGATTTTTCCCTTCCTTGGTTTTTTCAGTTTTGTAACTTGGCTGAAAAATAGTTTTTCAGAGGCGGGGGTATGGTCTGGCCAGAGAATTCGCATTGTAGCACCAGAATGCCAGACTGTATTTCTGCCAATAGCAGGCTTGTGTTTGCACCGGCGCAGACCGTCCTGCTGCTTTGGCTTCGTCGATGTTTTTGTAAGTCATCTCAGTCTTGTCTCGTCGGCCCGTTGTCTTGCAAGACAAAATTTGTGTTTGTCTGTGATGTAATTTTCGATCAGAAATTTCTTGTAAATTGTTTGAGTGTCGTGTGTGTGAATTATGAATATAACAGCGTAAATAGTATGAATTGAATTAATTTGAATCAGATTGAATTTTATAAAGAATCCAGTTCGAGCTTTGTTCGAAACACAGTGTATGACCTGCAAGTTGAACACAGAATCAACCAGAAGGCAGCCCGTAAGCCCGTCTATTCACCGATTTCATCCCACCCTGAACCTGACCAGAACACCTAATAAAGGCTTCGAAGGGCAAGTAGTCAAGATTGGAATAAATTTGGTGAGTTTTTGCTCTTTTTTATTGTTCATAATTGCAGAGTTTAACTGTACAAATAACTTGGCTCAAATTGAAGATTAAATTTTGCCCCTTGTTTGTATTTGATTATTTAAATAGTAAATTACAGTCCTCTGGTAGCTCTAGCCTGAGCTTTGTTCAGAACACCCAGAATATTTTTAGAACCTGCTTTGTGAACTGTGTAAAATTTTGAAAAGCTCGGTACATGAATGGGCACATTATATAAAATCAAACGTGTAAACCTCTTCGTGGGACACCCGGTATACATAGTGATGTCGGAGTATGTAGGAAATTCCTTTTCCTTCCATATTATCCTAAAAATGCAAAACTTCAAAAAACATTGTGTATACATCGACGCGCAGTTGAAAAAGGAATATTCGTCAAATCTCATAGAAATCTATCAATGCGTTTGACCTTAAATGCGTTACATACAGACAAAAGAAAATCAGAGAAAAATACTTGTAGCAGCGTTATTACATTACAATGAAAGCAAGTCTTTTATTAATTGTATTGCGGATTTTGCACAGATCATCCTCACTATACTTGGAATTTTTCAGCTTGCATCACTGCTAAACAATTCCCGACCATCAGCAGTCATGATTGAAGGTGAAGGTCAGTCACCGTCACTGAGTTTGAATGAGGTAAGACTATGAGGCAAAAGAAGGGAGGAATGCACTGAGTGAGTGCAGTGGAGCATCCTGCCGGCAGTGGTAAGAGGTTGCTTCGTTTCAGTTGAGATGTTATAGTCAATGTTTCCCGAAATGGGGGACGATGCCCTCATAATGTATTTTCCTTTCTCCTCTCCCAGCCTATAAGGCAACTTGCTTTCGGCTTGCTAGTCACGAACGCGTGCGTGAGTGAGTGAGTGAGAAATCGGCCAGAGAAAGAAGGGATTGTGTGTGTCTATGAGAACATTATCTGTAACCTCTGCGTTCCCATTAATTGTGATCTTGTAGAACCCATCTTCAATTCGGGCTAGGTTCATTGTCTCTCAGTTGAAACTGAGTTTGTGATTGAGTAGTCAATTACTGTACTTTGACAATGAAATCAATATATTCACTTCAATGGATGATAATTATACAATATATAGAAGCTGCATTTTTATAACTATTAATTCATGGGAATACATTAGAAATAATATATTGTACTCCATTCAAATGTGATAAAACCATTGCAAAAATATAATCAGTTGATAATGTTTGATTACTCTGTTTCTATCAACATCATTTTCTATTCTACAGCAATGAGGCAAAGCTGAACTAATATTAATATTCTTGAACGTAGTTTCCTTCATTTCGTAGTAAAGCTCCTCGAAATTTCAGAAAAGTTTGTTCCATGCAATACAATCTGTTCATTTATTTCTGTCGAGTCACAATCTACTCTTTGTCAAGGCTGTTCGGTACACTTTTTTTCAAATTGGATAATCTTTTACAAATATAATTGTAAAGATCATTATAAGAGTGAGAAAAAGTGGCAACTGAAATTTTTAAGTGGTCTAATAAGCGATGAGTTATGGGTTGTTGTAGTGCTAACTCCGTTCTCTTTCCAGATCATAAACGGTTTCGACTATATTAACAAAACTTCTCTTGAAAATTAAAAAAATGTATCTTTCCAAACTAAAACATTTTATTCCCCATATCGTTCATAAATGAAAAGTAGCATTTTTTGTAAATTTGATAACTTGTTTATTTTGGCATTAATCATGAAAAAACGCATATTAGTGTGATATCTTGGGTAGATTAGATATTATTAACTGCTTTTATCAAAGGGTAGATAGATAGATAGATGACTTTTATTTACACTTTACAATAAAAGTGATGTGGGCGAAATTGAGGCAATAGAAGCCCCCCTCTCCCATTTAACCCATGATGATAAGTTACATAAAAATAATAATATACATTACAATTTGAAGTTAAATGATAATTGAAAATTATAAGGAACAACTAAATCAATTCACTAAAAATTGAATAAATTAAGAGGAATAAAAAGAGAAAACTAAAAGCAAGAAATCTTAATAGTGAATAAATCTCACTCACGCAAAACATTCACACACACACACACACAACACACACACACACAACACACACACACACACACACACACACCCACACAACACACACACACAACACACACACACACACACACACACCACACACACCACACACCACACACACACACACACACACACACACACACAACACACCACACACCACACCACACACACACACCACCACACACACACACACACACACACACACACACACACACACCACACCACACACACACACACCACACACACACACACACACACCACACACACCACACACACACACACACACACACCACACACACACACACACACACACACACACACACCACACACACACACCACACACCCACACCACACACACACACACACACACACACACACACACACCCACACAACACACACACACCACACCACACACACACCACACACACCACACACACACACACACACACCACACACCCACAAACAAACACTATGACGCCAAAACTCCGAGATTTCAAGAGTTTGAAGAGGAACTTGAGTGCATGGAGACTCCTGTACTCGTGCAGTCTTAGAAGTTTGAGCTGTCCAAAGTATTGAGTAATATGTTCATCACATTGTAAACCAAAGATGAAGCGTACACAGTAATTCTGAGCGCGCTGCAATCTCTGAGTGAGTTGAACTGTCATGTCCATAGTCACTAAGTCACAGTAGAAAAAAAAGGGGAATATCAATGTTTTAACTAACATGATTTTAGTAGGAAAAGGTAAAAGGTGTCCAATCCTTTTCAAAGAGCTAATCCCAGCTACAACTTTGTTACTAGTTAAGTTTACATGGTCTGTCCAGTCGAGAGTATTTGTAAAAGTCAAACCAAGATTCTTCACCCTGGTGCTGTAGTCAAGTTGAACATTGTTTATTCTTATGTGGGGTAAGTCATTAAGGCTTAGTCTAGTCAAGAGTCTTGAGTGACCTACAACCATGACCTGCGATTTGCTCTCATTAATTTTTAAACCATTATTCTCCGTCCAGGTGATCACACGGGCAAGGTCATGGTTCATGTCACTCACAGCTGGCACCGCATCACCAAGCAAGCTTGAAATGCTCATACAGCTGTAAGTCATCAGCATACAAGTGATGCTCTGTAGTATTTAGAACATGAGTCAAGATGTCAATGTATGCACTGAATAGCAGAGGACCCAAGATTGATCCCTGAGGGACACCTCGTCCCACTGGTCGCCAGCGCGAAGACAAACCCCCGAGTCTCACACACTGACGTCTATTTTGCAAGTAGGACCGCACCCATGCCACCGTCGAACGAGAGAAACTCATACCCTCCAGTCTGTACAATAGGATGGGATGGAATACACAGTCAAAGGCCTTGCTGAAATCAACAAGGACAATGAGTGTGAGCTCCCTGCCATCCATTGCTCTGCAAACGTCATCAGCCACCTTGAGAAGAGCAGAATTGGTGCTGTGACCAGACCTGAAACCTGACTGGAAGTCGCTAATAAGCCGACTAAGTAGACTTGATTGAAGAAAGCTAATTTTTTACTCTATGAGAGTTTGTTTAATTAAACACTTTCTCTACTATTATTTACAACAATTTCGACTCTACTCTGGCTGCCTAGCCTAATAAAAAAACAACATTGAAAGAGATTTGTGATGGTAAAACAAAAAAAACCTATCGTTATACAAATAAAGTTCAATCGCCCCTTGTTATTTGAGTAGGATTAATTTCGGGACTCACCCATAATGAAGACGTTGAAGAAATCCATTAAATAATGATTTGGGTGATCCACACTCCCGGAAAGAATTGATGTCTGAGCGCGCTCCATTTGCTTCAACGGTTGAAAGAAGAGTGCACGGAAAGAATGCAATTTTTGTCTCAGGTCCGACTCTTCCTAGGCCTACACGTGGAAAACTAGACTACGGCAGGGGGGAAGAAGAGCCAGAAACTGTTGATGGGACGAGTGGATGAAAACTATCTTTCCCAGGTTGGGATGCAAGTAGGCAGTTCCCAACCCTGAGAAAGATCCTCACCTCTTCCATCGGTTGAAAAAATGCAAGCTTTCCGTAGCCTATGCTAGGCAGCCAGCAAATAAAATACTACGTTCTAATTTTCACTAATTTCAATAACACTACTTCCAATTGCTTCCATTACATTACAACAAAGCCAATAATAGGCTACTGAATGTATTAAAAAAAAATCCAATGGAAAATTCGCAATCATTTATGATCTGGAAAGAAAACGGAGTTAGCACTTCAACAACCCATAACTCGCTCAATAGACCACTTAAAAATTTCAGTTGCCACTTTTTCTCACTCTTATAATGATCTTAAAAATTATATTGAAAAAGATTATCCAATTTAAATAAAAAAAAGTGTACTGAACAGCCTCAATAAGTTATGAATTTGAGACTTCAAGATATAAACTGGTGATAGTCGTGAGGGCGTTATAATGAAGGTTTGAAACTAAATCTGAAAGCCTAGATAGCTTAGGTGTATTTAGTTGATCTCCAGCTCTGTTGGGTTTATCACAATTAAGATCATGTTTCATAGACTCTAAGCTTCAATTTGGCGATGATCTTAAAGGTGCGTACAGATATATGCGCTGTGATCATGAGCAATTCACATTTAATCAGCTGATTATATCTGTATTTTTACAGAAACGGTAAGATACAGATATACAAAGCTTGGCATCAGCTGATTAAAAGTGAATTGCTCATGTTTGCGGCGCGAATATATAGAGATATATGCGCCTCCAGCACGCTCTGCAATCGCCCCACACACGGTCTGCAATCCTCCGATCATGAACATTACACGAAATGTTACACGCTCTTCTCGTGTTCCAATCTTGCTCCCCGGTCGATCATCAATCGATCTGCTCAAGTGACGTTCGATTGCGGAGCAGAGCGAAAGTCTGTACGCACCTTTATATATAATGACCCATTGAATGACTTGCATCCATTTCCGAGACAAAGAAGGAGCCTCCATGAAGATTGTTTACAATCAACTGCTATTTTCGAAGAAACAATCGGGCATCCCCTGGAAATGACATAGTCGGCTAATCCTTCTTATACCAAGAAATAATGAGAAGGAATAGAATAGAATAGAATGACTTTTTTATTTATGTTGACGTGGCGAAGTTTGGACAATATTGTCCCCCCTACCACTTAACCAGGTCGTTAGCAAACAATACAATACAAAATATGCAGAGATAACAAAAAAAAATTGAAGTGAGAAATGACAATAAAATGTAATAAATATGAGAGATCAATATTGAATAATAAAAGTATTTTGGAAAAAAAGTGTTTTCCAAAAAACTCAATCACTTCACTGCTGAAAGAAAAAGCAAAAAATAAATTAAAACAAAAATAAAAGACAAGCTACTGGAGAGAATCAATACAGTAAGAATTGGAATCAAAGATGAAATGTGTTTATTTTATGAATAGTGGATATGGATATGAGGAAAAAGAACCTGTGTAGGCCTAACAGTATTCAATACCTGGGAAAGAGAATAAAGAAAAGTTGGGAAAATCAGATAGCAAATAAGAAGATTTTAAATAGGGAAAATTTTGAAAAGAAAGAGGATAAGATGTAGCTACCTAATCAATACATATTTTTGGGAATTGCATTAGATACAGAATTGCAATGCAAAACGTTTTGCAGAATAAAATGTTTTATAGACAAGGAAAAAAACCTGCGAAAATAATAGAAATTTGAAAGACAAGCACACACCAGACATTCAACATTCACACTCGTGAGCATCCTATGAGGATACTGATATATTTAATAGTAGGGTGCAAAGGGGAACTCCAAATTCAAATCAGCTGTATCTCCTCCAATAATGTAAGTAAATGATGTTCTTCACAATAGACATTTGTCTGCAGACCATTCGGTTTGCAGAGAATTTCTGGCATAAACATATATTTCTATTCTATTTCTATGCCTTTTGGTTGGATTGAACAACCACCCTTCAATTGCATCAACAATAACTTTTTTAAAACTAGTGTAGGGTAGTAATTGCTGTTGACCTATTAGACCACGCTCCCCCCAGCTCAGTCCATGTTTATATTGTAAACCATTATTATGATTGTTTGTACTTGTTGACAAGTAGGTATTTGGATACGGTTGTTCAAAAAATTAATGACTAGTCACTACACTTTGGTTTTCACTAACTCCATCACTTGTAGACTCTAGCATTACAAGTTCTTTTGCAACTAGTTCTCCATTATTGTCTTTAAATCCTTGAATGTCTATTATATATAAATCACTACTATTGCTACAATTATTATGAGGTCTTCTAGAAGCTAAATTAGATGTATCATGATCTGCAGGATCAATTGGAATTGCAGGTGATGATGGTGAAGAAGTTGAAGAAGAAGATGATGATGTGTCATTCATTAAATTTGTTGCAGATGAAATTTCCATTGTGCTATGTGTAGTCACTTTCTTAATTAATTTGTCCAACATTATAATCTGTAGAGAACAAAAAAACACTGTTATGAACCATATTATCACATCACTCTTTTGTTAGTATAAAACAAACACAACTAAACAATTTTTAAACATTACAACAATGAAAGTCATTGTATTAACATCAACATTGTTCACCCTAACACTACTACATAATGTTCTATTATGTGTAGCTAGACTAGCGGATCAATACTATACTGATGAATTCTTCAATTACAAACCATGGCAGACTCGATGAATCCAATAAGTTTTTCTTTGTTAATGTATTTGGAAAAGATTTATCTACAGTATACTAACTATCAGTATCATCCATCAGTTGAAAATGATAATAAAGATGATGCAGATTACGATGATGATGATGATGATGATGTCAACAATATAACTACTATCTTAAATACTCTCGACACTTGGTATATGGCTGTTGCTGGTGGATTCAAACTAGATTCATTTCTCTGTTCTCGAGTAAATTGTAAATATGACATGCGCACATGTCTACATGACTCATTCTCATTTATAGAATTTCTTAAAGCAATTGTAAACAGTTCAGTTGTGAGTTGTGATTCATACTGTCAGGAAGAGGTGTTGTTTAGCAATATCACAGAAAAAGAAGAAGAAGAAGAAGAAGAAGAAGAAGAAGAAGAAGAAGAAGAAGAAGAAGAAGAAGAAGAAGAAGAAGAGGTGTACACCATATCTCCATCACACTCTACATCACCCTCAATAGCTTGCAGTAGTGCCAACCGGTTAACTTTGTTTTTCATCAGCTAACCATCATTATCTTACGAAAATGTGCTGTTTGGATAGAGAAAAAAAGTCTAATTGTTTGAGTCAAAGCTGTTGTCAATACACAAGTGGTACAAGGTGGATTGTAGAAGTTGTGTTTGATTTCAACAATACACATATTAGAGAACCATTCGGTTCTGCAGAGAATTTCCTAGGCATAATGAGCAATACTTTCTTCATGCCACCAGTATTCATTCTTTCAACAATGGACAAGGATTAGTTATCAATTTTCCCACAAGTAGAACATATTGTGAAATGGTAGAAGCCATTGACCCTGAACTACATGCTTGGGTTATTATAAATATTTACTCGATATAGTCTTTTATAAATATAAAGGTAATACCTATTTGTAAACCATTTCATTTTTGTGTGTTGTTCAAGTGAAAACTGTGTGTTATTGGTATTATTGGGGAAAAGAAGTGGTGTTTTTCATAATGGAGAATGAGAAGAAGAAGAAGAGAAAAAAGATTGGCAATGAAAAAACTGTAATATTCAAATTCAAATTCAAAGATTCTCAAAAAAATATACAACACTTTCAAGACAAAAAAAAAAAAAAAATATATATATATAAGAATCTACACCTGCAAGGAAACCCTGTGTGCAGTTGTGAGTTGCAATATAAATGTTTTTCAAAAATATTTAACAAAAATGATCCAAAACAAATTTCTTGAAAAAAATACAGAATAAAAACTAGTACTTAATAATAAAGAGGATACTAAAAATAAAGGAATGGAAGGAGAAAAGACGGAAAAGGCAAGAAGAAAGAAGAAGACGATGAAGAAGGAGAATGGAGAAGAAGAGAACGGTAAGAGGTAGGTAAGTCAACTGCAACCATGGAGTAGACGAAAATTAGTGTATTTAAAACAATTTTTCCTCAATTTTATTTGCTATTATCCATTTATCTATGTCTGATCCAAGCCTTTGGTTTATGTTTGTTTTTTCAAGAATATTTTAAGGGAATGTGGTTTATTAATTTATTGGAAATATAAGAAAACTGTCTCCTACACACATTCAAGTCCATTCTGACAAATTGGAAAATGTCTCGCGCAGGGTGCAAGCCCAAAAGAGATTCTTGAGGTTCAAATAATTTTTTAATTCTTATAATATATAGTACCAAATTTTTTATGAAAAGTTGTCAAACTGTTAAAACCTTGAACTCCCTGAATAAATCTTTTGTCGGAAAAAGTCTGGGTTTGTCTAGAATAGTTTTTAAAAGATGTTTTTGAATAATGAAAAGTTTTGTGAAATGCGCATTCAAAGCTCCCCCCCAAGCCCATATGCCATATTGAAAAGTGGATTGAGCATACGAATAATAGATTAGTTCAGCTATTTTTATATTGCTCAGTTGTCTAATTTGTTGAAATTTGTAGATAAGGAGTTTTAGTTTGGAACACATGTTATTAATTTGATTATCCCACCTTAAGTGTGGATCCAACAAGATACCCAGGTACTTAGCTGTTTTTTCTTTTTGAATTTTCTGACAAGAACAGCAGCTAAGAAGTCTATGGTCGTTACAGTTTAATCGATGGATTTTTATACTGTCTATTGTTCATGGTTGAGTAAGGGAATTGGGTGAAAATAACATGAAGACACTTTTAGTTGTGTTGAGGGTTAATATGTGTTGATTAAGCCAAGAGAACACCAATCTGAGTCCACTTTCCGCTGCAATTCTTACATCATATCCCACGAGTTTTCAGTGAAAGTTAGAGCAGTGTCGTCTGCAAATGATATTATATCACAATTTCTTATATTTAATTCAAGGAGATCATTGATATAGATTAAGAATAAAATGGGAGATAGGACAGTACCTTGCAGCAGACCAAAATCGGTGAGTTTCATATTGCTTGTGTTGAGTATCTGAGATCGATTTGACAGGTAACTCTTGAATAATAATAGTGATATACCCCTAATCCCCAGGTGTTCCATTTTTTCCAGAAGTCGTTTTTGAGAGATAGTGTCAAATGCCTTGGCTAAATCCAAGAATACTGTCAACGCTTTTTTCTTATTATTAAAGTTTTATGTTATAATTTGTAATAATCTGGTGATGGCATCCTCTGTAGATTTACCGGGCTGGAATCCATACTGTTTTTCATTAATAATGTTGAATTTATTCAGATAGCCCAATAATCTTTTTTTAATTATCTTTTCCATTACTTTGGCTAAGTTATTCATCAGACTAATAGGACAGTAGTTGGTAGGGTTGGACGGATCACCTGATTTATGGATAGGAACAACTTTGGCAACTTTGAACTGTCTTGGAAAATGACCCACCTCGAAACATTTGTTTAGACAAGTAGCTGTTAGATTGTCCACTCCAGGAGCAGAATTACCTTTGAGAGAATTTATTGTGGCCAATATTTCCTCATCATCTGTATAAGCCAAAAAGAAGGAACTATACGATGGAATTGTAGTATCAACAAATGTATGTTGTATAAGGTTATCATTAATTAGTTTATTGGCATACAACTCACCTGTATACATGGGCATACATGGGCAAAATGTTGATTAAGAACATCGGACTCAATCTTAGGCATACAAGTCTCTCTTTTAGTGTTGAGTAAATCATTTATACACTCCCATATTTTTTTGATTTTCCTTTGCATTTCGATAGTTTATTATTATAGAAGTCATATTTACATTGTTTAATCATATTATTTAAGATGTTTCTATAATTTATATACTGCGATTTTAGAATGGAGTTGAAAGGCTGTTTTTAAGAGTTTGGTACATGAGATCACGTTTCCTTATTGAAATAATTAGTCCAGTGTAATCCAAGGCTTGAGAGGTTTCAGTTGTGGGGTACTAGTTTCACATAAGTTCCTTTTTTTATCTCTGTATTTAATCTGTTCATGAAGTAATTGATCGCATCATCAATACTCGAGTCAACCAATGCATCCAAATCTGACCAATTCCAATTTTTTAAATTCTTTATAAGATTATTATAGTGTAAAAATTCCTTGTTATCTGTTGTTTGTTGTGTCATTTTTATATTTTCATACAAGCCCAAATTCATGCAAGTTAAATAGTGATCAGTTACACTTGTTTTTATTACCGAGCCAATTGTTGTATCACTGGAAAAAGAACTATTTTTAAAGAAAAAGTGGTCTATATATGATTGAGAACCGTTTGACTCATGCGTGGGCTTGTTTATAAAAGATTTGAAACCATTTGAAGAAAGTAAATTAAAATATTCGTTTGGTATGTTGGTGTTTCGGTTTAAATCAATGTTGATATCGCCAGTTATTATTATGTTTGGACTGTTAGTTTTGTTTAGGTAATCAATGCACTCATTTAAACTATTCAGGAAAATAGTTAGATTAGAAGAAGGTGACCGATATATAGCGACAATAGTTAATCTGATATTTGATTTTTGTATGACATCAAGTATTAGATAATTTGATTCCAATATGTCATAGTTTATACATTCAATTTTCAAGATATTTTCACTAGACATGCGAATTCCATCACATTTATTTAAGTTACCTGGAACGCTTTGAACCAAATAATCATTTGAATTATAATTGAAAAGGTTATTATCAACAACCCAGGTTTTGCTCAGGACAGAATTATATCAAATTTTGTTTCACAGTTTTATATAATGTAAGCAAAATCATCAAAGTTTCGATTCATGCTCCTTATATTCATGTGGCAAATATTAAAAAAGTTGTCACATAATTTATCAACATAATCATGGGGCTTAAAGTTGAAAATATCATCTACTTCTATCGTTTCATAAGATTCCAATAAGAGTTCATCTTCAAAGTTGTTGATCAGTACCATAGAAAATTTTTTTAAGGAAAGGAGAGGTTAAGGAGGTTGAGGTGAGAAAAAGAAGAAAAAAACTAAATTTAACAAAAAATGTCTTGGTGGCGCAATGAAGACCACAAGAAACAGTAAGAAACAAAAAATGAAATGTCTTCCTATATTTTGTGGAAGCAGAGAAAAGAAAAAATAATGAGCTAAGGAACTACACAAACCAGCTTTGAAAAACTATCCTACAAGACAGGTGACATTGAAGGGACTAAAAGATTCACTACAAGCCGACTTGGTTGAAATGATTCCATACACACGTCACAACAAAGGCTACAAATACATTTTAACAATAATAAATTGTCTAAGCAAGTTTGCACACGCAGTACCAATTAAAAATAAATCAGCCGATGAGTTAGTTGATGCATTTATTCCTATACTCGATAGACATGGCAGCACACATAACCTTCAAACTGACAGTGGAAAAGAATTTATAAACTCAAAGTTTTCCAATCTAATAAAATGCTATAATATTAATCACTATACTAGCTATTCTGATAAGAAAGCTTCAATTATTGAAAGATTCAATAGAACATTGAAACAGTCAATGTGGACTATGTTTACCGAATGGGGATCTTATAAGTGGATGGACATAATTGATTGCTTAGTTTCCAAATACAATGAGAAGGTGCATAGAACAATTGGAATGCGGCCCATCGAAGTAAATGAAAAACATGAGCAACTACTGTTGGACAAAATCGCTGAAAATTGTTGTAAATTCCATCAAAAACTGTCAAAAAAGGTGGTAGTGCCAAAATTTATATCCAGGACACTGGCAGAAAATCGAACCCGGTGACAGTTTGTATAAGCAAGTATAAAATGATATTTGACAAGGGCTACCTTCCGAATTGGACAAATGAACTGTTTACAGTCACACGTGTAAGACCAACACTCTCTGTAACCTACAAATTGGAAGACTACCATAAACAACCTATAAAAGGAGGATTCTATGCTGAGGAGCTGTTAAAGACCACTGCCCCAAAGTGTTTGAAATCAATAAAGTTATAAAGAGACAGGGTAATAAGCTGTTAGTCAGTTGGAAAGGTTACAATAATAGTTACAATTCTTGGATCAATCATTCTGATCTGATCTGATAATGATGATAAGAAGAAGAGGAGGAGGAGGAGGAGAAGGAGGAGGAGGAAGAGGAGGAAGAGGAGGAAAAGGAAGAAGTAAAAGAAGAAATAGTGTACTTGAACTTGTTGAAACTAAACAAAAGCTTCCAGTTATCGATTTTGATTGTATTGTTAGTAGAAATCAGAAACAACAGGGAAAAAGACAACTACGACACAGTTCTCTATTTTCAAATCATGTGAGATGCATTATATGTGGACCATCAGGCTGTGGTAAAACAAACGTTCTATTCAACATATTATTCAATCCAAATGGAATTCGATTCTCAAAATATTTACATATTCTCCAAAACAACATTTCAAGATAAATACAAATTTTCACGTGCCGTAATGAATGGTCTTGAACCAGAGCTCAACTATACAGAGTGTGACACAAGTGATGAAATTCCACCACCCCACGAACTGCCACCCAACTCTATAATTATATTTGATGATGTAATTTGTGATCAACAAGATGCTATACAACGTTACTTCACAACAGGAAGACACAGCAATGTGGATTGTTTTTATTTGGCACAAACCTACAGCCATATACCAAAACAATTGATACAAGACAATGCCAATTTTCTAATCATGTTCCAACAGGATCAGTTGAATACAAACACTTGTTCAGAGATCATGTGTGCAGTGGTGATATGTCACTGGACGAATTTCAAACCATGTGTGATAATGTATGGTCATCATCCGCGCATGCATTTCTAGTTATTGACTGTACATCTGACAAGGATAATGGACGCTACAGACAGGGATTCAATGCATTATTAATCAGTGCACAACCGAAATAACTTCAGTCTAGTGTCAGTTATTGCGATGGAGGGGTGTGAAGTTGTCCTTGGTGCTGGTAACAGCAACATAAGTGAGAAGACTAGGAAAAATATGGAAAAGAAGAAGAAGAAAGAGAAAAATAACAGAAAACTAAAGAAGAACAGTAAGAATGTAAACAAATTGACTACTACTACTGAGATAAGTAAGCTGAAATGTTATATAAAACAAAAACATAAAGCACTTACACAAGATTTATCTTCGAGCAACGAACAAAATACTAAATGAATGTAACCGCTCTTGGAACCACTCAAGGATATCACAAATCTTATTCTCAACCGTAGTGATGGTGGAACAAACACTTCAACAGCATCAATACTTCAACATCAGCAATCACTATATCCTGAAACAAATTACTTTCATCAGCAACACTCTTCTACACTGTTATCTCAATCAAACTTTGGAAAATGTAAACACAGCTTTTCATCTACTACTCCTCTTCTACCTTCGATTTTGGAGAAAAGTGACAGTGTGAAGGAGAGCAGAGACAACAACAAACAAGTGGGAAAGGAAGAGAATAGGTCCGTGACAGCTGCAGTATCTACAGTGAAGAGACATTTGATGCAAGACAATGATGATGTTAATAAAACTAGGGAGGAGGAGGAGGAGGAGGAGGAGGAGGAGAGGAGGAGGAGGAGGAGGAGGAGGATGCGGAGGAGGATGGGGATGAAGAAGAGGAGGATGATGATGAAGAGGAAGAGGGGGAGGAAACTATGTTACCTGTATCACAAATGACACTATCCGAAAATACTATATTGGGCAGTTATATTTTGAGATGGTTGAAAAAAGAAAAGGAGATTGATCAACATTTTGGACCAAGAATCAAACCATTTAGTGGAAAATATTTTTTGGGTAGCAAAGTCATGTCATTTGACAATGATGGTAGAGAAATAATTCTAAGTAATCCTAAAAGAGATGATCAAACTGGAGAAGGAGTATGGAAGTTTCCAGTTACACAAGGCCTATGTGAGTATTTTCATGAAAAATCCCAACATATTTCTAGTAACTGAAAAAGATAAACACATTTACAGATGAATTCTTATTTGGACTAATGTTTATAGAAAAGGTTATCATACCGATGGAAAAATTGATAATTACAATCAAACAAAGTATAAGTCTATAATAAGAAAAATACTACAACTCGCTGATGTAGCTACTCCAAAGAAACCATCAACAACAGCTGATGGCACTAACCTGCTGAAAAATCCACCAGCATCATCACCAGCTCGTACACCCTCCACCACCACCACCACCACCACCACCACGACTACACCATTGTTGCAAAAGAAAGTACAAGGTCGTGGATTGAAAACTCTGTTCAATATTGTTCCAAACAGTGACAATGATAATACATTCATCGACATTTACTGGAATAACCCTAATGAGTTGGTTGATAGGCTCCACCTGCTTGATGAATCACACGCAGTTGGCAATACTGCTCATCAAAACGAAATCAATTCGATTTTAGAAGAACTAATTGAAAATGGATATATAGAAGGCATTGAACCAGCACCAATTTAAGTGAGGAGGAGGAGGAGGAGAAGGTGGAGGAGGAGGAGGAGAAAAAATATGTGATGGAAAGGAGTAGTGGTTGAAAGGAATTTTTTTTTAAAGAAAAGGACACGATTTGGTAGAAATGTGTTCAGTTAGTTGGTGACTTTCATGATGAAATGAGGTCTAGTGCTCCTCAGTATTATCATCATTGTCGTAGAATCAAAACAGCAACATTGGAAGAAACCAACTATTAACAAAAATGGATCCTGTTGGAAACATTAATATCCATGGCAGAAGAGTTATTAATGTTGGTAATCCACGTAAACATAGAGATGCTATTAATGTAAATACGTGTAAACAATTTACATCTTCATCATCGTCATCACAATTAACGGAAGAAGAGATGATTAAATCACTGTTGGATAGTGAAACACTAATGGAAAGAGTGAGAGAAATTACAGTGTCAGCATTTATTGCCGATGCATTTTCAAAGGAATTGTCACACGATACTTCTCATCAAGAGCTTATAAAAGAAAGACTCATTAGCAGAATGCAATAAATACAGCACTTATCGATTGAAACAAACCATTTGATGGCTGTCTTTGGAAAGGGGAAGACATTGAGTACTACTACAGTGGGGGGAAAAGTCAATCAAATAAAAGGGCATGGAATTTTGAGTGATATTTCCGGAGCAGTTGGAAGTGTTATAAATAAATCTATTGATTTATTACCACTGGAACTCCACATACCAGGTGAAAAACAATAATTTTTTTTTCAAAAAGTATACAGTATAGTGCAAGATAAGCTGGAGTCAATCTAGGTATAATAATACTTATGGCGATATGTTTTTTTAATTTTGTAGGCTACTTCTACTGCGGACCAGGGACAAAATTAGCTAAAAGATTAAATAAATTGGACGAAGCTTGCAAGAAACACAATATTGTGTATGCAACAAACAGTTATACAGCAAGCAGAGCAGTAGCTGATAGAGAGTTGGCAGAGCGTGCTTGGAGCAGAGTAACATCTTCAGATGCGGGTCTATTGGAAAAAGCAGCAGCATTAGCTGTAACCAATATAATGAAAGCAAAATCAACTTTTGGAGGCAGCATGAGGAGAAGAAGAAAGACGAACAGACCAACAAGTCTACACAGTTTGATAAGGAGGAGGATGAGTGGAAGGAGGGGGAGGAGGAGGAGGGTAGTGTCAGGTCGAGGAATCTATTTGAGACGTCAACAGCAGTTACAGCCATACATGGTGAGAGGAAGAGGGGGGAGCAGCAGAAGGAAAGGGAGTGGAAGAAAAAAAACTTGTCATCATCATCATTAAAGACTTCGATAATAGCCTTACTAGATAGAGCACTTAGCAAAGCTGATCTCTACAAGTATGCTTGTATTTTACGATTGAAAAATTTTCATGGTGTCTTTATGCGTAATACATTACCTCCTTTGGCAATCTTAGACCACCACAGGAGTTTATAGACTATATGTGGCATGGTCAAACAGAAGACCCGTGGTGACAGAAAACCCAAAGAGTATACTTTTGATTATATTATGAGAAACCTAATGTATTTTCACTGTAGGTAGTGGACACTAATAGTCATAACAAGAGAAAAAAAAAGAAGTATGAATGACTGTTTACACACACACACACACACAAACACACACACACACATACTAACATGAAGTACTAAAGTAAATATTACATGATTGCAGCTGAACACTTGATGTGTGAAGATGTTACAGCATTGTATATGCAAAATCTAGACTTCCAAGAAGAAGAAGAAGATGCCGATTACATTCCATTTGATAAGCAACAGTGTATAGATTTAACAAAAGATTTTCATCTTCCTTCATGTTTAGACCATCAGTGTTTGTGTTCAATAAATACAATAGTAATGTACAAATGTCGTTGTCAGGAATTCTTTGACATTACATCGCATATGTTTAAATTTCAAAATAAGAGTAGATATATCGATCCATCCATTTCGAGAGAAATTAACCTGGAGAAATATTGTTCATTTGACAGAAAACCTGAAGAGTTTACTTTTGATTATATTATGAGAAACCTAATGTATTTTCACTATAGGTAGAGGACACCAATAATGATAACAAGATAAAAAAATAAAGTATGAATGACTGTTCACACACACACACACTAACATGAAAAATACTAAAGTAAATATTATCATAGCATTTTTTTTTCTAGTGTAAAAAAATAATAATGACACCAAATGAACGATGGACCTGTGTCAAACTACGAAAATATATGGAAAGTTTGTGTAATTTAGTTAGAAATATGAAAATAACCTATTCATCTTATAGTTTAGCATTGAATAATGCTAAAAGGATTGCTAATAATGGTTGGTATCTTCCATTTAGATTGTTGCACATACCTCCATGTTCTTTTGAACATATTCTAGCCATGGATGGTGAAATCTGGTATTGCAATTGTATAAAATTAACTTTTCGATTATACCACTTGGACTCATATATCACTCATAAATACACACTAAATTCACCATCGTTTGTGAATTATAGATGGTGGTCTGGTTTTTTTCCAACCTCAAGAAGCACACCCACATCTGTACGAATTTTAGGTGACTGCTATCAAAATTTACTCACAGACATAGGAAAAATCTATTGTTTAGAGGAAGATCAAGTTCAAGATCAAACATTATCATTGTGTAATAAACTATTTTGTACCGAATAAATACCATGACTTTCAGATGTCAGCTGAAGAATTAGTCAAAGCAATTTCAGCGGAAACAGCTTCTTATAAATTTATGAGCTTATAAGAACTGATACCAGAGCAAAACTATCCTATGATAAGTGCTGCACATTTGAAAACACAACATGGTGATAGAATTTTAGTGAAACTTGAAGTCGATGGCCTCAACAAGTCATACGTTTTACCTGAATGCTACTTCAACAAGAAAATGTTCAAATTTGACGAAAAAAATAATAAAATTGACATGACTGGTTATTTGATGTCTGTTCAACCATATGGTAGAACATTTAATATTAAAATATACCAAACCGAGTGTACATCATCACAATAGAAGAAAAAAACAACAGGTAATAATCTTTTATTTTATTGTTACTTTACACACACACACACACTTATGTAAATATATTTGCTGTATTATGTTTCTCTATTTTTCTACCATAGGTAATTGTAGTAGAACAAAACCCAACTACAAAATATGGCTCCTATTAAAAGGAAACGATTGGGGCAAACTGCAGAAGGAGAGAGACCACTGCAGCCAGGTGTTGGTAGTGGTTCGGGAATACAAGCAAAGGGCACAACAGATAATTATAATCCATTTAGTTTGTTAGAAAATGAATTTGGAGGTTGTCTAAAAACTTATTATTATAATAATTTTGCACTTAGTAAAACTGGTGACGAACCATTTATAGACTATAACCCAATGTTTAATGGCTTAGAGAATTATATTTACAGTCTATTGGCTCACGAATTTCATGCAAGCGGGGCTATAAAATTCAATATTGTTGTGGAATCTACATATCAGAAAATCAATAAAGACAGTGAAGAAATTGTTGAGTTAGCTGATGTGGCTTTCAAAACAATCAATTTCATTGTAACATCACTAGACAATCTACCAGAACAGATTTGCGATTCATTTTTTAATTTACTCATAGAAGAGACAAATTATCAAGGTAAATCCAGTGGCTGGTCATTACGAAATATTGACGGATTGATGCTAAGAATTAATAGATACAGACCATTGAAAGTTCAAGAAGGGTCTTCATATATTGAGCTACCCAAGAGTATATTGTCTAAAACTTGTATTATAAACTCACAGAATTGAACAGATTCTAAATGTTTCATGTATGTGATACTAGCGCGACACATTAAAGGTAGTTGTAAATATTGTGTTGATAATCGTTCTTTCCGTTTGTTAAACAAGAACAATCAACTATATAATTCCAATAACATTGATTTTCCAACCCCAATTTGTCAACTAGATAGATTCGAAAAGGATAACCCGACAGTTTCTGTTATTGTATACAGAATTGATGATAAAAATCTGATTTATCCATGTCGAATAAGCAAAACAACTAGACAAGACCACTTTGATCTATTACTGCTTGTTGAAAAAGCAGACGACGATGAGGAGGAGGAGGAGGGCGGGAGTAAGGGGAATGAGGAAGAGGAGGGGGCAACTGATGTTGTCGATGTAGCTACATGTAAAGTAGAAACCAAAACTCACTATTGTTTAATTGTTAATTTTGAAAAACTTATTAGGAAACAACTAACTAAACATCATGGAAAAATAATTATCTGTCGATGATGTTTTACTTATCATAACCATAGTCAAGACGGAGAAAAACGAATGAAAGAACACGAAGAATATTGTTCTCAACAAAAAGTTACGAGAGTTACTATGCCTAAAATGCAAGAGGATGGAACACCACCAGTTTTAGAATTTAAAAACCCATTAAGAAAATACAAACTACCCCTAAGCTGTTATGCTGATTTCGAATATCTTCTCTTTAAACCACCACCAAACTCAGAGTCTGATGATGATGATGATGGTGGTGATAATGGAGAAGCCGAGGCAACAGGTGAAATCGATAGCACTGCAAGGAGGAGGAGGTTGAAGAGAGGGAATCGAGCAACAAAAACTAAACATAATCATGTTGTAATGTCCTACTGTTTGTATTTTGTTAGAGATGAAACACAAATACCAGACAGTTCACCACTATCACAGAAAATACCATCGCATCCTATACTCTATAGAGGTGAAAATGCTGCCATACATTTTCTAACCACTTTAACTGAATATGCTACCCAGATCATAGAATCGATAGATGAACATCATATTGGAATGTTTCCATTAACTAGAGAGCAAGAGCAAATTAAGAGCTCAATTAGGCAGTATCGACTAGGCAGTTGTAGTGAATGGTTGTTTTCTTCAATGCTCCATATCTGACTGTTTCTTATCTATAGACTGAAATTGACTTGCTGAAAGTTGTTGAATAGGAGATTTTATAGGTTATATTGTTTGAGCATTGAATTTCTTCTCAGTTGATTAAATAAACTAAATTTGAATTAATTTCATGATTTATTACTATTACTATGTCTACATGTGGAAAGTGTTCATTACCAGTCAAGAGAAGTGACAAGAATAAGGAAGTTTTGCTTCAGTGCTCTCGATGTCGGACTGATTTCCATAGTAAGTGTTTAAATTTTGAAGACTCTGAAGTTGAAGTTTTGTTGTCGAAGTCATGGTCATGTGATATGTGTATTGCTAATGTGAGACTACAATGTTCTCAATCGGACTCAACTCCAGTTAAACCAATTCATACAATGAACCCGACTTTGGAAGTGATCGACATGAGTAACTTTGTTTTGCTATTTGAAAAGTTCAAGGAGGACATTTTAAATTCTCATAAAGAGTTGGAGAGGAAACTGGATGAAAATATCGCTAGCAACAATCTACTCCATGAGACAATTAAGCTGCAGCAGGAGTCCATTGATTTGTTGAAGAAGGAATATGCGGAATTGAAAGCGGCTCACATCAAAATGTTGGCATTGCTTGACGAACATGAACAGTACTCTCGTCAAAATACCGTTGAAATTCTTGGTATTCTGGAAAGTGTCGATGAAGATGTCGTTCAAATTGCTACCTCGCTGGGTCATGCATTGGACATTAATTCAAACAGTGAAGCAATTGACTGCACTCATAGGCTGGGAAAACCGAGAGGCGACCACCCCCCTGCAATACTTGTCAAATTCGTTTGTCAGATTGATGCGCATCTTCTTCTTGATAGAAATAAAAAGAAGAAGATTTCACCCAAGTCAATCAACCTGGACGGGGAGGGGCGAATCTTCATCAATCTATCGCTTACCAGGGGACAGAGAATGCTTTTCAATGCTGCGAGGGAGCTGAAAAAAGACGGATTGGTGCGGCATGTGTGGTGTGATTGAGCTGGTCGAGTAAAAGTGATAAAGGTTGACCTTGGTAAAATTTTTATTATTAAATCAGAGGAAGATCTTTTGCAGTTCCGTGAGTAAATGATTCCTTTTTATCACGATTGATTTATTCAAAATTAGACTCAAATTAATTTGGTACGGTTTTCTTGGTTTCTAATAACATAAGTTACTTGTTATGTACATTACTCTTTTTTCTTATCATGTCTGCCTCCATTTTCACCCATATAGTATTCTGATAAGTTCACAAATTCAATGAATAATACCGGATTTATATTCTAACTTACATGCTAGTTTGTGCCCAATGAAGTTACTACATGGTAACAAATATGGTAATTAGCAAATTATTTAAAGCCTGGTAAATTGATTAATGATTCATTTAAGTTATTTGAGACCTTGTAAATTATTTACCAGAAAATTAATAATTTATTTAAGTTGTTTTAAACCTGGTAAATTATTATAAACCTGGTAACAAGTATTTGAATAGCAACATAAATAATATATACATCTACATGGAATATAAATAAATAATCATATTGTATTAAAATAATAGCCAAACAATATTGATAATTGTGAAAGGTTTATAAATAATTTGTATCATTATACATGGGATAGTTTGTGTTCAATAAAGGTACGATACCTATAACAAAGGTTTAAATTGTAACATAAATAATATATACAGTACATTGACTCGGAATATATAAATCATTTTATTGCAATTTAAATAATAGTCGAACATATTGATATTGCAAAATATTTATAAATATTATATTGATATGTACCATAATAGGTGGGACAGATATGTCAGTTGAAACCATGGTTTTAATCTATTATTCAAGTTTCTGTTATCTTCTCATCGAAAACTTTGTACTACGGTGTGTTTATGTGATTATAGTTATTTTGATGATCAATTATCTTTAATAATATTCTGAAAACTTTTGTCCTGGAATTGTTATTGTACTGTATTGATCTTTAATTTTATTTTAAAAAATAAAGTCTCAGTATTCATACTGTTGGTCAGTGAGTTATTCCGCTACAGCTAAACTGTGCTGAATATAAAACATGATTCATAATATTCTATTCATATTATAATAATTATGTATTGGAAGAAGAATGATTCCTATGAGAAAAGATTATTAAAAAGGCATGCGAAAAGCCTTTTAAAAACGATAAAGTTTATGATCATTGTCATCTCACTGGATACTACAGGACTGCTCTTTGCAATGCATGTAACTCACAAAGACAATGTTAAACATACATCACAGTATTTCTACACAATTCAGCATCTTATGATACCCACCTAATTGTCTCTGCATTCGGTTCCGTTTGTAGTAATAATTTTGATAAATTACAAGTAATTCCTCAGACAAGTGAAAAGTATATATCATTTACTATACAATTGTCCAATCAACTCCATCTCAGATTTCTTGATTTATACAAATTTCTACCTGATAGTTTGGATTCGTTAACCTCCAATCTACTTCAACCTGCTGAAGTACTCTTGTATCAGGATACAGATTATCTGTTTTACCTGATTAAAACAAAGGATCTGTATCATGACATATGCACAAATGAAGATTAAAAATATTGGCTAGACATGTCAAATTATCCTGTAGATCATCCATGTTATTCCACACATAACCGTATGGTTGTTGGTAAGATGAAAGATGAATTTGCTTCTAAAGCTTCTTATCAGTTTCTGGGTTTACGGTCGAAACTATGGGCATGTAGATTGTGTAATGAAATTATTAGTCAACAACAACAACAACATTTTGATGAAGAAACAGAAGATAGATTAGAGATTGAACGTGAAGTGGGACTAATTGAAAAGGCTAAAGGGGTAAAACGATGTATATTGTCACACGAATTGACAGCTCAACATCCAAAGTCTAATCAATGGCCTACATTTCATTTCAAGACTATTTGAATTGTCTATTAGAAGGTAGAGAAGTGTACAGAAGACAGAATTTGATTAGATCAGAAAACCATAAAGTAATGACAATTTGCCAAAATAGAAAGGCCCTTAGTTGTCAAGATGAAAAAAAGTATATCTGTAGTGATAACATTAGAACATTAGCTTTAGGAGTACATTAGCTATAAGATTCCACTATTAACAGATAAGAATTTGCCAAATGCATCTTCTTCTACCTTTTCCTCCATCCCCTCCTCCTCCTCCTCTCCTTCTCCTCAAAGAAACAAGTGGTAGTAGCAATGATTCTATTGGTTGTGTTATTGTGTGTGTTACAGATGATATCAAAGATTATTAGGTTGAATGTTGATGCCATTGAAGTAAGCTATAATATTGCAAAACAGCTGATTTGAATTTGGAGTTCACCCTTTTCACCCTACTTTTAATGATAGCAAGATGAAGCCCCATCTACTGACTCAAACAAGCCCACCGCCACCCAACAGCCAACCAACAACTGCATGCACGAACCGATCCCCACCACCCAACAACTTAATATTGTCTGGCAATGCATTCCACAATCCATCTGCCTTCACCAAAAATGATCTATTGTAAATCACTGTCCTGTGTTGTGGTGTAACCAGAGAAGTGGCATGATTCCAGGTTCTCATCATGCTAATTTGTGCTTGGTGAACAAATTTACAAAAAATATAAGATGGCAGCTTGTTTTTTAGAACCTTATATGTCAAAATAATAACATGGAAATCTCTTGAAACACTCAACCTCAAGACTGAAGCATGATCATAGAAAGAAGAAACATGGTCGAATCGCCTCAGGCCATACACAAATCTCAGACAATAGTTTTGAGCTCTTTGCAGCTTAGTGGCAAGATCCACACTTGTATGCCACATCAGCATAGGAAAAGTGAGGGAAAATCAATGTTTTCACCAGCATGAGCTTCATATTCAGTGGGATACCGTTGCCAACCCTCCTCAGAGTATGAACGCCAGCAAAAACCTTCCTACAAACTGACTGCACCTGCTCATTCCACTTTGATGATCTATCAATGATGAGACCCAAATTACACACAGAGGGACTGTATGCAAGTTGGTGATGATTCACAATGACTTTAGGGATAGCAGAAACATCAAGTTGTCGCCAAATCTGTGGATGACAAATCAATCTTAGCCACATTCGGACACAATCCATGCTTCCTGATGTAATCACTGACCGCAGCCACATCCCTGTTGATATTCTCCACAGCCACATCAATATTATTGGGCTTGAAGCTGTAATATACCTGAAGATCATCTGCAAACAGGTGGAAGCTACAATGAGTGAATACTTTACTGAGATTGTTGATAAATAATGAGAAAAGAGGAGGACCTAAGATGGATCCTTGTGTACTCCTCTAGAAATAGGTTTCCAGGCAGAAATACTGTTATTGTATCTGATACATTGCTGTCTAGAGAACAAGTAAGATTCAAACCAGGACACAGAATGATCAGAGAGGCCTATTTATTTTAGTTTAAGCAGCAGTAGTGGATGATAAACACAATCAAAGGCTTTGGAGAGGTCAAACATAACTAATATGGTTGCCTTGGAATCATTCATAGCCAGACGGATGGAGTCGGTGACGTGAACCAGAGCAGTAGTAGTGCTGTGATTTGAGCAGAAGTTAGATTGGAACCTTTTTAAAATATTGTTAGAACATAAATATTGATTGATTTGTTCCAGTGCCAAACGCTCCTGGCCCTTAGATGACGCAGAAACTATTGAGATTGGTCTAAAGTCAGAGGCAGATGTGGGATGAGGGAATAGAGAAAATATCTATCGTTGAATAGAGAAAAGAGACAATCGGCCTTTTTCAAGGCCAGCACTTGTGACTACCTGACTGAACATTGAGAGACTCTCTGTAAATGAAGAAAATATTGGGACACCGAGCTTTGCTCGTTATTTTTATTTATTGATAAACAGAACACAGTTCTCTAAAATGATTGTGTTCATATTTCACAGCTGGCTATTATGTCATCTTATGGATTTCGGGGATACTATATTTTGATTTTTCACATACTCACTCACTCAAGCTGCGTTTACACCAGAGTTATTAAAAATGTAAATAACTTAATCCTTGGATTCTATTAGATTGAACATAACTTATCATATACGTGATGAACACATAATATGTTTGTCAAGTTCCGTTCAATCTAATAGAACCTAGAAGGATTTAGTTATTAAAATTTTGTTAATAACTATAGTGTAAACCCAGCTTTACTCATTTTTTTACTATCAACAGCTGTTTCAGCCAAGGATGAATTATCATTTTAATATCGTTCAGTAAGTTATCCCAAGGATGAGACCTAGTGCAATCGAATTTTTATATCATAAACCTACTATTTTCCAAAATTTCGTGAAAATAATTAGAGCCGTTTTCGAGATCCGTAAAACATAAATAACCAGATATAAAAATATAATATCGGGGCACCGAGCTTCGCTTGCTATTTATTTATTAATAAACAGAACACAATTCTTCAAAATGATTGTGTAAGGATAAAAAGGCACAGCCCAAAACTGTTTTTTCCCCAAATTTTGATTTATACACTACAAATGGTCCAAAAAGTAGGTTATGTTCATACACTTGAATTCAGATCCAATTTTCAGTCAAAATATTAAAAAACAGAAAAGTTCCAATTAAGATTGTTTACAAACAAATTGAATAACAAAATAACACTCACTAATCACTGAAAACTGTAAAATAATGATTAACTTTGAATATTATGATACACTCTATAGCCCAGACAATAAAGGTTTTTTCGATCCAAAAATTAAATAAAAGCTGAATCTTTTACCATCGATAGAACCCTCCCAGAGGGTCATTCTCCGAAAAGTCCCAAGGAATCCCCTTGGAGCTTTCCCTCCTAGCCACCATCAAAGTTGAAAAATGCTGGTAATCACGGGAAATCAATTATCTCTGTACCTATTGATTAGAAACAATTATATTATATGTCATTCAATTCGTTACATTATGGACTACAATATTAGTTATACTCACTTTTTCAATAAAATCAACAGTTTTCTTGATAAAATAATATATATGTAAAAATTTAGGGGGTTTGCGATTTGATTTTTTTGTTTTCTTCGATTAACTTCAAAGCGAGTAGTTTTGAAGAAAAATGAGCCAAATAACTAATGTAGCCACTCTCATTGCGAAACCATTGATGTATATTGTTATGTATTTGCGATTCAATTTGACGCTGTGGAAGGGGAAACAGTCAATGTGGAACGGCACGGCTGACTCTCTTAGCCATAGTAAACAGCAAACTAGAAATCAAATATCTCTGTAACCATTAATCAGGAAAAATCTATCATATGTCATTCGATTCGTTAAATTAAGGACTACAATATTAGTCATATTTATTTCCTCAATAAATCGAACAGTTTCCTTGATAAAATAATATAATGTAAAAAATTTAGGGGTTCTTTGATTTGATTTTTTTGTTTTCTCTGATTAACTTCGAAGCAAGTAATTTTAAAGAACAATGTGACGAATAATTATTGTAGTCACATTCATTGCGAATTCATTGATGTATATTGTTATGTATTTGCGATTCAAGTTGACGCTGTGGAAGGGGAAATACTGTTAATACTGTTGTCTACATTGCATCTCATTTACACTATGGCGCTCGAAACAATTAATTTTGTCTATTGTTTTGACATGCGCTGTATATAGATTTCCACTTTTCAATACTCTAAAAATATTACAATTTCCTTGATTTAAACATGCTCATAATAAAAATCAAGATTTCGTTGTTTGCTCACAGAATTTATTATATTAATTTGAATGGTGCCTTCTCCATACGAGTCAGAGGTAACACAATCTGATAACTCTAGTTTCAGATATTGATGTTTTTCAACGAAGTTTTATGATTTATTATGTGTCTCCTTCATCTTATCCTTCATCTAACTCCTTCATCTTATCCTTATTTTGTGAAAAATGAAGATTCCAAATTTCTTTTCATAGCTTTTCTTGTGTTTTATCTTGTTTCATCACTCTTTATAATCTAAACACTTGATAATGGAATGAATATCATCAGATCACATGAACAAAAAAAAAATAAAAGGGTGGGCCTACCTGAGATACTATATGATAACACTGTACTCCTGATAAGTTGAAAATTTTCAAGCTGAAAGTAAGTTAATTTGTTGCACATTCGGTTCAAATATTAACAAATGTTACCAAATATTACCAATATTATCACATATAGTGAGAACGAATTACTCTGAAGCTCTCTATTCTCACTGAACATGAAGAGGCAATACCAAGCCAGAATCGCAGTTCCGTTCAAATCATTATTATCAGAGCTTTCAAATTGATGCTATGTAACTATGGATGTTATCCCCATCTCAAAATTTCCCTATTTATCCTTATCCTGATTCAGAATAAAGTAGTTGATCTCTGTAATCACAAAAATCAATGTACAGTACCTATAATAAATAGTAAAATTAAAAAAAATTCTATTAATAATGCAACATTCCTAGGTACGAATTTCAAGGCTCATAAAATGACTTTTTCTCAATCACAGGCAGAAATTCCAATGATCATCATAATAGTAATTTAATGAAAATTGTTTGTATTGTACATTGTTCGACGTAAGATAAGCTACATCTTTAAGGTAATCAACGTATTTAGGATTATCATGTTTATGAATGAAAGTGAGACTGTGATAGAAGATTAGTCGAATATGAACATTATATACAATGCATATTTCTGATCAACTATAATTACAAATGATAGTATCAAGCCGAAATGAATTGATCAACTGAATTTCAAAGTTACTATCCACTGTTCAAATCGTACTGTGATTTCCTTTCACTTCCAAATGGATTGAATTGCCTCACTCTTCAATGTAACAATTATTGTAAAAAAACCAGTGGAATGTGAATGTCATCCACATAGCATAGGAATTTCAATTTTCAGATCATGAAATTCATAAAAAACTAATTCTTGAGAGAATAGTGATGAATTGCAAACAGTGCAAGTAACATTAATAAGAAGCGATACAATGAAAATCAACATTGATTAATTTAATACTGGACTTATCAAATTTATATTACCATTAATTTATATTATTTATGAAGCTTATAAAATGTTGAACAAACATTTTAAATTTTGTCTACTGGAGCAAAACATCGATTGAAAATAAAGAGGAGCCCATTATAAGGACAATGCACTTGTGTACTGGAATTCACTTGAACTAACTCATCACTTCAACACTTCAATGATCACAATGAACTAGAATGGTATTAAAATCATGAAATTGATAATCAGGTAAAATTTTCAAATAGCTTCACCCAAATAAATCTGTGAATGCTGAGTCATAAGAAATCATGTTCAATAGATTTAATTTGAATGCTTCAAATAGAAAATGATCTATTTTTTTGGTGCCCTAATCAAAATCAATTTCAATCCACATTAATCAATATAAAGAATAGCTTCTGCCAACCTTGTGTAATGAATGACAAGATGCGAGTGGAGGTGAAAAATCGATATATGTTATGTCATGATGTATATTGTAACTAGTGAGGGGAATTGAATTTAGGGCTTGTTCTAAGATGCTTGGTTATCTCTGATGAAATCACAGAGGTCAATGAGCAGCCCAGCCGCTGGGCTACCGCTCAGCAGTGCTGCACATCCTTACTCCCCTCCCTTTCGGCCACTGAGGGGGGCTCGTGAAAGGCTAAGGGGCAGCAGTCTAGTGCAGGTGTCCAGTGCGAGCGGTCGACAGAGAGAGTGAAGGGAGCAGCACGCAGCTAGCAACATAGTACATCTCGTGCTTTGAGTGTACTCCGAATCCTTTGACGACCAAGAGTTGTGTCTGAGGTTAAAGGTGGTTAATCTCAGACACTGGAAGCTCCGGGGTTCAACACACGCTTGGACAAGTGTTGTGCGACCTTTTCAACGAGTTTGAGCAGCAACCTGCCAGGTTTTGGTTAAAACCTGACTGCATCCTGGTACATCATCGCGGGGACCTCGGAATCGCAAGAGGCCCTCGAGAAAGGCTAGGGAAAGCCTTTCTTTCAACTCCGGGTTCGATCCAGACCCCAGGAAGACACCCAGTGCCCGAGAATTGGGACTTGGTGATCAGAGGTGAAGTCCGGCGCGCGGGCTCCTGTAGCTTGCCGATTCGCTCCGGAATCACAAGAGGACCTCGAGAAAGGCTAGGGAAAGCCTTTCCTTCAACTCCGGGATCGATCCAGACCCCAGGAAGACACCCGGTGCCCGAGAATTGGGACTTGGTGATCAGAAGTGAAGTCTGGCATGCAGGCTCCTGTAGCTTGTCAATTCGCTTCGGAATCGCAAGAGGACCTCGAGGAAGGCTAGGGAAAGCCTTGTAACGATATTTACTGGTTAAGGTTGATCGACCGTCTCCCGTTTATATAATAATTACTATCAATTATTTATATTTGAATACCTTTTTTTTTCATTTAAAGCAACTAGTTAAATGTACGGACACAATCAATCAAACATACCAAATTAATTTACTCGATTCTCACTATATACCTAGTGTGATGAAGTATTATTCAAAATTTAAAAACAGTAGTGGTAGTCAGTTGTATAATTTACAAAAAAACAGAAAAAATATTAAAGAGCAACACAAAAACTATTTGAGAAGAATATTCCCCAGAATTCAAACTTTAAAATATTAATAACAGTTTAAAGATTTTACAAAATTAATAAACTTCAGAAATTAATAAATATTGAATTCTACAAATACCTGTATGTACATATCGCAGAAGTGAGGGGCCCCAAACACTTGTATTTATTTTAGATTATCGATGTATTTATTTGAAACTTTTCACACTCATATAATTTTCACATATTATTTCATTTCGCGCACAAATTAACTTCCCCCAGAAATCCCTATCTTCTTCTGATTTTGGACTGGATCTGCTGGATTATTAATCCTTTTTGTAATTTGCTCGTAATCCAGGTGGCGAATTGTAGGCGACTTGAAACGGAGCTCTCATGTGAATTTGAAGCTATAGGGACCAGGAAGGCAGTTGATCTGAAGTTGAAGTCTGGATGGCCTGTAGTTGAAATTCTGGTAGTGGTAAAGCTGGGACCGCTGTTAGGATAAAACAATATAAACCAACTTTGTTTACTCATAATATTACTAATTATCCTGTTCCCTGATGAACAGAAAACTCAAAAAAGGATTCGATAGTAACAATTTAAAACATAAGTCACAAAATAAGATTAATGAAAATTACATTATTCAGAACTAAAATCCATCATTGCAAGTTCAAAAGAAATAATTCGAATATTACCAAAAACATTAGATTCCAACAAATTAGAATTTAATAATTTGAATTATAATTTATGTTGATAGAAACTTGAGTAACTTAAATTGTCCCATTATATTTTGAAAATTCTAACATTATATACTCAAATATGATACAAAAAATATAATTTAAACAATATAAAGAAATACAATAAATCTAATTACCTTTTTAAAGCGGATTTGGTCGCAAATTTGAAGATTTTACATTTCTGTTTTACTAATGACTGTGGTATTTTAACATATGAAGAAAACTAAAAAAGGAGGAAACTTTCACAGACTGACTACCATTTTCATTTAGTAAATAATTAAGATATTTACTTTTTACAGGAAGAGGAAGGGAGAAAGTGAAAGAGAAATGCTATTGAAAATTCATTATAAAGGACAAGGACAGAAAAAGGAGAATGCACAAAGGCTACTATCAAACAGAAAATGCAAGTAAAATAATGAATATCTTTAAAACTGACTAACAAGCTCTGTCTCATTCTAACTTATAATAAAATTAGAGTGAGGTAGTTGTTTGTTGGAAATAATTCCTGAATAACAAGATAAATTACTAGATATTAGTTGTGCATGTAACATCTTGTTACATATCTCTCCCTTCTCCTTAGAATTTTACATTAGTTTAAAAAAAAATTGGACCAAAATCTTAAAATTTAATTTAAAAGCTTGAAGGAAACTACTTAAGGGACAAACCTCGTGAAAGAATTTTTTTGTTTTCATTCTATTCATAGTGAAATCAAAGTTTAATAATGTTTTCAAATATATAGACCATTCTATCTATAAAAAAATTTTAAAGTTTGATGATTGTCAAAGATGCAGCACTTTGTCAGAGGTAAAACATAACAAAAACTAAAAGAAACAGAGTCACCAATTGATGTTTGAGTCGGCCGCCCTCGCATCAAAAGGAACCCTGTTCTCAAAAGAAAAGAAAATGATACACAGAAAATGAGTCCGTAATCAGTGAATCAAGAAACAAAATCTAAACTACCTAAGAAAGGCTCAATAACAATCTACCTCAACTCGACAATCATCATACTTTGTCTTTACTAACAATCTTGCTTTCGAATTAGCAAAATAATATATCCAATTCAATACAATCTTTTACAGTAAGAATTATTTAAAGAGATAACAAACTATTCAGTTGACAAAACCTTAATACAGTATCAATCAAAATCTACATGACTATGCAGTACCTAACCTAGTACTTTATAATATACAAAATACCTTTGAAATATCATAATCAATTCTATTAACAATGTACTTTCATTGTTAGTAAATAGACTCTTTACATATACAGACCAAATTAATACCATAATCAATAAACAATTTACTATCACCCCCCCTTTTTTTTTTCTTTATTTATTTTTTTATTTTATTTTTTTTACCACATATCAACAATATAATAATTACATTTGTACATTTCTCACTTCATAAAAGAGAGAAAGAAAGAAGCAAAACTAATCCAATTACGTAAGGTGGTGCACTACACCAGTTTGGTAATAGATAGTAAAGCCATGTTAAAGTCAAGCTGATAACCTTGACCTAGTGAGCATCCTATGCATTAGCGGAAACGGAGTATTCCTCTTTATATAGCAAAACTCGCAAGCTAAAGTTAGTAAAGCAGAAAAAGAAAGCAACTACTGAAACAGTTAGCTGATAGACATTCCATTGCAGATAAGGCGGCGAAATACTAGTGATATTTTTTCAAATGACTAACGTGAGCTTTTTGAACAAATTTACTGGTAGAAGGACACACTAATTCTACAGTAACATCAGACAAAAAGCTTCTTATCAAAAGAGGTCCTTTATAACGCTGATTTAACTTACTACAAATTCTCTGAGCCTTGTCACTTAATAAGTGAGCTTTAATCCAAACCAAATCATTAATTTTAAACGGCACAGGTTGTCTATGCTTATCATAAGCAATTTTTCTTTGATTGTGCGTTTTTATCAATTGGTCACGAGCTCTTTTCCATATCTCAACATTCTCTTCGGTCACCCTGTCAGGAAGTATCTCACTAATATTCCAAACGTTTAATAACGGATCTCTAGGCTTAAATCTGTACATCAATGAAAAAGGAGTACACTTTGTACTATCATGAATAGCGGTATTGAAAGCTAACGGTAACCAACTATTGATACTCTCATCCCATTTACTTTGATTATTTGAGTGGAAAGCAATCAAAGAACTACGTAAATTACGGTGGACCCTTTCCACGACATTTGGATTGGGATAAAAAGGTGACGTAGTATTATGTCGAATCCCAAGTTCAAAGAAAAAATTTTGAATTTTGTTTGATGTAAAGATTTTAGCATTATCCGATATTATCTGTTTAGGAGTCGAAACCTGAACAAAAATTTGTTTGAGAGCCTTGATAATTGAATCAGAGTTTGCTTTACATAGAGGTAAAAGCCATACATATTTACATACATCAATACAAGAAAATATGTATTCATGATTAAGAGAGGAACGAGTATAAGGGCCTACTGTATCTATATGAAACAAGGCTAAGGGTTCTTCTTGAATTTTAGATGATAAAAATCCATAATTTCCAGCTTGGGCAGGCTTACTTCGACCGCAAACAGTACAAGACCTAACTAAAAAGGTAATATCTCTAGTCAAATTTACCCAATAAAAATTTTCCAAGACTTTTCCAATAGTTTTAGACACTCCAAGATGAGCTCCGAGAACACTCTCATGATAATATTTGAATATTAAAGGAACAAGAATCTTTGGAACAACAACCTTAAGTTTATCATCCCTACGCATTTTGATCACTAACACTTTATTTGATATACTGTAAGGAAATTGATCAGTATTATCTTCGATTTTTTTCATAATTTCAGAAAGAACAGGATCATTCTCTTGATGTTGCCTAATATCAGTAAAAGCAAGAGGAAAATCGGTCATTTTTAGGGTGTTGATCAAACTTAAATTGAGTTCATCATTTTTTGTTTCTACAATTTTGTCAAGTTCCCCTAACTCATTGTCATCATGATACAATCTAGATAACGCATCTGCCAAACAATTATCTTTCCCAGCAACATGGCAAGTAACAAACTGGAAAGACATAAGTCTTATCAACCAACACCCAAGCCTGCCAAGCTGCCGATCTTGCTTAAGTATCCACGCTAGAGCGCTATTATCAGTAAGTAAAAGAAATTTTGAATGCTGCAAGTATAGGCGGAATCTTTCCATGCCAAAGATAGCGGCATAACATTCAATTTCGTAAGTGGAATACTTACATTCTTGTTGAGATAATTTCTTGGATGTGAACGCGATCGGTTTCAAGACACCATCAATCTCTTGAGAGAGAATGGCAGAAATCGCTAAGGAACTACCATCAGTTTGTAATACAAATTGTTTGGAAAAATCTGCGGTAATTAGAATTGGGGGATTTATTATTGCCTTTTTTAATGTTTGAAAAGCCTTTTCATGAACATCTTCCCAAACAAACCTGACATCCTTTTTGCGTAATTCGTTCAGGGGGGAAGCGATTTAGGCATAATTTTTAATATACTTGTGAAAATATCCAGTCATCCCAATGAATCTGGCGATAGCTTTAGCATTTTTAGGACGAGGATAATTTCGAATAGAATTGGTTCGGGAAGGATCAATAGTTATCCCATTTTCAGATACTAAGTTACCCAAGAAGGAAATTTGCCTCTTAGCAAAATTTGTTTTTTCTCCTTTCACCGTCAGATTAGCCGATTTTAAACGTGATAAAACAATATTGATATGCTCCAAATGCGATTCGAAGTCTTTAGAATAGATTACAATATCATATAGATAATGAATCAGAAATTTGATCTTGATCCCCTCAAAAAGAGTATCCAAAACAGAAGAGAGGGCTTGGGCACCTATGGATAATCCAAACGGAACTCTAAGAAAATTATAATTAGCAGAAGGAGTACAAAAACTAGACTAATTGAGAATATTGAATGGAATCACAACCTAACACAATAGGAACTGCTAATTCTTCATGAATATAAAATTTAAATTTCCAGCTAAAGTTTTCAATTTTTATTTCAAGCATTACGGTATCCTTTAGTTGCAACTTACTTTTGTTAGCAGTGACACACATTTGAACATCTTCTTCAATTTGCAAATTTTTGTTATTCAAGACTAATTTATCAAATACTGGTTTAGAAATAATACTCCAATCAGCTCCAGAATCTACTAACGCTATTGAGTTTATACTATTATTTCCCAATTCACAAGAGACGAAAGGATTTATTTTATTATTTAGTACTTTTGTTTTCAACCTATTGAATTTCTTCTGTGATTTCTTTTTTGCAATCTTCCTTGATCTATTATTTCCAATCCTATTCCTATTTTTGTTCATGTCTTGTTTCTATAGAAATTTTTATTTGAAGAATTAATAGACATCATTTTGTTTTGAGAAATGCTTTTAGGTTTATCCTTCTGGGTTTCTGGGAACCTATTATTCTTCTTTACGCCTAGTCAACTTTTTTTATTGGAGCAAGAAGAAGCATAATGACCTAACTCATTACATACGTAGCATCGTATATTAGTCAAATCTCTTGGTTTAGTAAAATTTTGGGTATTTTGATTGGAATTTTTTTGCATCATTTCTCCTGAAACTAATATTATTTAAATTAGTTCTACAATTTCTAGCCAAATGTCCTATACGATTACATCTTTGACATTTTTGTTGAGAAGAAACCACCGTATTAGAAGTATTTTTATGAATTCTCTGATTTTGAGGAACAAAGCTATTTCTTTGAATATCAGCATACAAAATATTCTGACTCTCAACTGATATTACATTTAAATCATTAAAATTCCTAGGTTTAGATTGAAACACTAGTCGGGACCTCTCTTCTGGGTTAAGTCCAGAGCAAATATCATTTACTATTTCTTCTTCAGATTTATTCATTCTCAGTAATTTGGAGGCATTCTTAATTGCTAGGATGTATGTTGCAAGTGGTTCACTACTTAACTGTAATCGATAATACTGTTCCCTTTCGATGACAGAGATTAGCCTAGCTGGGATAAAGAAATGCAAGATATCACTATGAAATTCATCAAAGGTATTGTTATCTTTAATAGCAATATTTAACCTTTCAGAAAGTGGGCCAACAGTAGAAGACTGAACGATTTGGAACAAGTTTCAATCCAAAAAGTTTGATCTTTCTTTTATTGTTAAGCATAATTCAATGAACTTCAATAGTTTATCTACACTCAACCCATCAGTAATTGGAGTTCCCTTATTATATTTCCAATAGGATTCGGTAACTTATTATAAAGATTACAAGATAGAGAACTAGAGGCAATAGTAGATGTATTCAGTATACGAGAAGCATTTGTAGTCGCTGAGTTTGCTATATTTTCATGAACAATAGCCCTTGTCTGCGATCTAGTTCCATTTTCTACTGTTTCACTCTTACAATATTATTACCACTATCATTCAATTGAATTATGGGTATATGAACGGGATTTTGCGATTGACCTTGACATGGTTCATTACTCCTAGAACTAGTGGCCATATCTGCCTCAAATATTTTATTTTTACTAAGTTTGGAAGTATTATTTTCTGCCATGCTTTGATTTAATGAAATAAGAGATGTTGTTCTAATATTATTTATCTTAGTGGTATCTTCTGATTTGTGAGCGTTTAGTTGTTCATTTAAGGAATTTGGATTTACAAATTCCGGCAACACAACCTTATCAACGTTAGGAGAAGTAGGTCGACTAAAATACTCTTTTAAATCAATGAGTTGAGTGAAAATAGTTTGCGTCTTAGAAATTCTATCTTCAATTTCGTTGATAAGTTGTTGATTTTCAACTTCTTTAGCATAAAACAACAGGTGAACGATTCTGTGTAAGATATGCAAAAAAAGGTAAGACCTTTTGTTGTATTAGTAGGTCTATATTTATCAATATTACTAGTAGTTGAAATACCGCTTAAAAATTTAGCTTCATTCTGCAATAGAGAGTCTATCTTTTCCAGTGCTTCTCTACTTGACTCTTCATCATAATTGATTTTGAAAATTTTTGGCTCAGGAACAATAATTGATGCTCTATACTTTCCCCTAAGTGTATCAACACCACAATCGCTAACGGAATCAGTTGTAATTCCTAAAGTTTCGAGTTCAAACAACAAATTTTCTTTTATCAAATAATTTGGATTGAATTTTCGATTTGGAATAAGATTAAAATTAAATTTTTCATCAACATATCTTTTGATATCCCAATAATTCACTTTAGTATCAGATGAAACCATACGTTTTGGTGAAGCCATTTAGATCAACCATATTATAAAAAATTCCTAACTCTCCCTCCGCCAAACAAAGCATACAATGAGAAAAGAGTAAAAGTTACATATAATAGATTAAAGAGTAAGCGCGGTTTGTAACGATATTTACTGGTTAAGGTTGATCGACCGTCTCCCGTTTATATAATAAATACTATCAATTATTTATATTCGAATACCTTTTTTTTATTGAGAGCAACTAGTTAAACGTACGGATACAATCAATCAAACATACCAAATTAATTTACTCGATTCTCACTATATACCTGGTGTGACGAAGGATTATTCAAAATTTAAAAACAGTAGTGGTAGTCAGTTGTATAATTTACAAAAAACAGAAAAAATATTAAAGAGCAATACAAAAACTATTTGAGAAGAATATTCCCCAGAATTCAAACTTTGAAATATTAATAACGGTTTAAAGATTTTACAAAATTGATAAACTTTAGAAATTAATAAATATTGAATTCTTCAAATACCTGTATGTACATATCGCAGAAGTGAGGGGCCCCAAACACTTGTATTTATTTCAGATTATCGATGTATTTATTTGAAACTTTTCACACTCATATAATTTTCACGTATTATTCCATTTCGCGCACAAATTAACTTCCCCCAGAAATCCCTATCTTCTTCTGATTTTGGGCTGGATCTGCTGGATTACTAATCCTTTTTGTAATTTGCTCGTAATCCAGGTGGCGAATTGTAGGCGACTTGAAACGGAGCTCTCATGTGAATTTCAAGCTATAGGAACCAGGAAGGCAGTTGATCTAAAGTTGAAGTCTGGATGGCCTGTAGTTGAAATTCTGGTAGTGGTAAAGCTGGAACCGCTGTTAGGATAAAACAATATAAACCAACTTAGTTTACTCATAATATTACTAATTATCCTGTTTGCTGATGAACAGATAACAATTTAAAACATAAGTCACAGAATAAGATTAATGAAAATTACATTATTCAGAACTAAAATCCATCATTGCAAGTTCAAAAGAAATAATTCGAATATTACCAAAAACATTAGATTCCAACAAATTAGGATTTAATAATTCGAATTATAATTTATGTTGATAGAAACTTGAGTAACTTAAATTGTCCCATTATATTTTGAAAATTCTAACATTATATACTCAAATATGATACAAAAAATATAATTTAAACAATATAAAGAAATACAATAAATCTAATGACCTTTTTAAAGCGGATTTGGTCGCGAATTTGAAGATTTTACATTTCTGTTTTACTAATGACTGTGGTATTTTAACATATGAAGAAAACTAAAAAAGGAGGAAACTTTCACAGACTGACTAGCATTTTCATTTAGTAATTAATTAAGATATTTACTTTTTACATTTTTAAAGAAATAGGACAGAATTCTCCCCCAAAAAAAAAAAAACCAATTCCACCGAATACGTCTGTATCGTACCATGATTCAGGACAGAAAAAATGAGAAAAGCAGAGGCACGATAATCTTGGTCAGAAGGCCTACATAACTGACAATATTCTGCGAGGATAAAATCGAAGAGGAAGGGAGAAAGTGAAAGAGAAATGCTTTTGAAAATTCATTATAAAGGACAAGGACAGAAAGAGGAGAACGCACAAAGGCTACTATCAAACAGAAAATGCAAGTAAAATAATGAATATCTTTAAAACTGACAAACAAGCTCTGTCTCATTCTAACTTATAATAAAATTAGAGTGAGGTAGTTGTTTGTTGGAAATAATTCCTGAATAACAAGATAAATTACTAGATATTAGTTGTGCATGTAACATTTTGTTACAGCCTTTCCTTCAACTCCGGGTTCGATCTGGACCCCAGGAAGACACCCGGTGCCCGAGAATTGGGACTTGGTGATCAGAGGTGAAGTCCGGTATGCGGGCTTCTGTAGCTTGCCGAGTGGCTCTGGAATCGCAAGAGGACCTCGAGAAAGGCTAGGGAAAGCCTTTCCTTCAATTCCGGGCTCGATCTGGAACCCAGGAAAACACCCGGTACCTGAGACTAGTAACCCGCTGACCGACTCCAGCAAATAGTTCCAAGACACACAAGAAGACGTCCAGTGGCAATCGGGAACGTTATTCCCATCACAGATACCTCCTTTACTGCAGACACCGCATCGTTCCTACTCCTCTTACTCCACGCCCAACCCTGTTTGGCAGTGCAAAAGCACGGCCCCTCCTACCTAAGAGGGAAAGATTTCTCTAAGGTGCTCAAGACACTGTTCCAACCCCTGACTCGAATGAGGGTGGTTGGCGGATGCCTCACCAAGACTCCCGTCCCCTGCTGCGGCCCACCCCAGTCGCCGACTGAGTCTAGCCGGCCCAGAGCGACACTGGGAATTCTAGTAGAAGAAGGTGTGGGCAAAAATCTACTCAGAAGATTGGCACACGAACGTGGGGCTCAAGGTAGGAGGAAAAAAGCAGCAATGAGTACAGAAGAGAAGTGTAATCACGCCGGAGAAGACAAGGAGGCGCGAGAGGACAGCAGCAATCCAGGAGTGTCCTGGGTCTACAAACTCCACCATAATGAAGCAGTGGAACTAGCAGTGTCGGCAGGGCTACCTACAACAGGTACAATGGCGGTGCTGAGAAAGGTTCTTGTGGACCATCACAGGAAGACAGCAGGTGAAACCAGTAGTCCGAACCAGGCTAGCAATGGAGGTAGTGCAAGCTATCACGAGACGGAAGGAGCAACGTCTTTGTGGCCTCCTGTAGAGGAGGATCATCAGGAGTCTTCTAGACTTGGAAAACTACCCAAGGAGGTGTCACCAGCTTCAGATGGAGAGTCATGCCATTCATGGGTGTATCGATTGCAGAGCAGAGATGCTGTCGATTTGCTCCTGGACTCGGTGCCCACGGATGGCAGCTGTTCCAAGTTGGGAAGAGTGTTAACAGAGCAGAGGCAGCAATTCCTCACAATGCCACCACTGCCTCCAAGTGAAGAGGCTGTGATGCAACCAGCGCTACCGAGATCAATTCTGGCTCATGCAGATACTGGTTCACTGTATTATGCGAGACCTGCATTAGTGAGATCAGAGGTGTCACCAGCTCACCAGTACAGGCCCTGACACGCACTGCGCTCACCGATCCGAGCTGCAGCCCCTCACACTCCATTTATGGACCCAGGGAAGGTGTGTGATAAAGTTCGGGGATGGAGGTTGTCATATGATGGCAACGGAGATGCTCCTAGTTTCCTGGAGTGCCTCAAGGAGTTACAACAAGCCTATGGGCTGACAGGGGAGCAGTTGTTCCCGGCGCTACCAGAAATGCTAGTGGGAAGGTGTTCCTTATGGATGCCGAACCGGAGAGGGTTCTGGCATCATTGGAATGATTTTGTAAGAGTCTTTCGGTCTCCTTATTATCCAGCAACCTACGAGGAAGACCTGGATACTCAAATCCTGGGTCGATGGCAGCGTGAAGGCGAGGCCATCGACAACTACGTAGAGGAACTTCAGACCCTCATGAGGCGGAGAGGAGATTTCTCAGTCAGCCACCAGCTGCAGAGGCTCTACAAGAATCTCCTACCTCAGTACAAGCTGTACATCAGGGAAGCCAAAGTCTATTCAGTGGACGATCTGCTCAAGCTGGCCAGGCAGTATGAGAGGATAAAATCGGAGGAGAAAAGCGCTTAACAGAGGCAGCGGGCTGTGAAACAGGAGGAGGTTCGTGAACCTGTGAAATCGCGCCCTGAGCCGGAGCCTACAACAACCCAATGACGAGCGGAGTCGACTCCAGTGGGACCTGTCTGCTGGCAGTGCAAGAAAGCGGGTCACTGGAGGTCAGAATGCCCTGAGATTTCTCTCTGCGCGACCTGTGGGAAGCCTCGTCCCAGTTGCACCTGTGAGAGGGAGCCAGTGCAGAGGAGGATGGTGACGACAGACAAAGCTGCGGTGGTGAGAACTAGGAACCAGCTTCAAGTGGAACCAGAGTCGCAGTTCGACAACAGGCTGTATACCACAGTCGAGGTAGCTGGCCACCAATATCGAGCTTTACTCGATACAGGAGCTGAATCCAACTACTTAAGCTTGGCAACGTTTGCAAGCTTAGAAGCAGCTGGATGTGCAAGGAGAACTCTGACAGAGAGGGGTGTGATCTTGGCAAATGGAACAGCGGCACGGCTGTATGGGAAGGTGGAAATCAACCTGAAAGTCGGCCAAGAACTGCTACCCACAGTGATGACAATCATGGAGGGATTATCACCCGAATTTTTATTCGGTATGCAGTTCTTGCAGGAGCACAGGGTGAAAATCGACACGCGCACCTGCACCGTGGAGTGGGAGCCCCAACCCAGGGAGAAGAGTGCTCCAACCACACAGAAAACTGTGAGGGCCCGAGGTAGAGAGATGAAGTCTGGTGCAGCTGCGATAGACATGCAAGGAAAGTGTCCGCAACCCCAGGAGACACACGTCTTCATGCTGGTACGTGTCCAAGATGTCTGGCTTAATGCACTGGTCGATATCGGGGCTGAGTCATCCTATGTCTCTGGAGAGGCAGCATGATGACTGAAGAAGTCTGGCAATTGCCAGATTAAACCAATTTGTATAAAATGTAGTATAAAAAGGAGGACTCTGGGACACTTGTGTTGACCTCAAGGTCATCCAGGTCAACCACCCCCAACCTCAAGGTCATCCAGGTCAACAAACCCCAACCTCAAGGTCATCCAGGTCAACCACACCCACCTCAAGGTCATCTAGGTCAACCACACCCACCTCAAGGTCATCTAGGTCAACCACACCCACCTCAAGGTCATCCAGGTCAACCACACCCACCTCAAGGTCATCCAGGTCAACCACACCCACCTCAAGGTCATCTAGGTCAACCACACCTACCTCAAGGTCATCCAGGTCAACCACACCCACCTCAAGGTCATCCAGGTCAACCACCCTAACCTTAAGGTCACCAAAAAAAAAAATAGAAAAAAAAATTAAAAACACATAAAGTCGGAAATAAATGGGAAAAAAGGAAAAAAAGGGAGAAAAAAATTCCCTCTGGATCCTGAACTGGGGTATAAAAGGAGTTGTTCTGCAAGGAGTGGGACATTGTGTCTTGAGCAGTCGTGCCGTCAGTACGTGTGTGTACCACCAGTACGTGTGTGTGTGATTTTAGTATATTGGTTTTGGATCACTTCCATCTTTATCAACATCAAGAGTAAGTACCAGTGCATTTTATAGTTCTATATATATATTTATATCATATTCATGATTCAACAATTAAGTCCAAAAGAGTAGAATTTTGAAGTAGATAGTTTGAGACTGACAATTAAATTCTGAAATGACTTAAATTCGAAAATGACAAGTTTAATTATGAATTAGGTTCCAATACATAGAGTAAATGACATAGTCAAAAATGACTAGTGTAATTATAAATTAGGTTCCAATACATACAAGTTATGAGTTTAATTATGAATTAAGTTCTTCGAGTTGGTGGTTGTAATCCATCCTAACCTAAAAAACGTATAATTACAAAGTAGATCCTAGACCCCCATTCACATTCCCCCATACAGCTCCGGACCATCATCCCTAGAACATAAACACCATAGAGTAAATGACATAGTCAAAATTGACTAGTGTAATTATGAATTAGGTTCCAATACATACAAGTTATGAGTTAAATTATGAATTAGGTTCTTTGAGTTGGTGGTTGTAATCCATCCTAACCTAAAAAACATATAATCACAAAGTAGATCCTAGACCCCCATTCACATTCCCCCATACAGCTCCGGACCATCATCCCTAGAACATAAACACCTATGAACCTCCATCCCCGACCCACGATCCTAGATACCGATTCACCACCTTCATCCCCCACATCCGTTGATAGTGATATATATATATAGAGTTGAATACTGCATACCATACTAATACAATATTGTTCTGCATTGTTCCAGATGAGCAAACTCTAAACTACGCCATCTTCAGTATCATCAATCTTCCAGACATCATCAGTTGGTTGATGGATGCCCTGGTGGAAGCTGCCTCATGTGAACTGTTTGAGGTCTTCCCCACCTTGCGAATGGGCCGCGACCGAGATGTGGTGGTCATGGTGAACCTATCCACTTCTGAGACCCCTGTCGACCCTGACAGAGCCGAGGTACATCTTCCCTCGACCTCTGCTGCCGCAGATTCCGTGATGGAGGTACCTGAAGTCCTAACGGAGGATGAGGATGCCCTCTTGGAAGGAGGAGGAGGCGATTTCTCCATTTCTCCAGTGTATGGGACTCCCGAGGGAGTCGTGCAACCCTCAACCCCATCCTGCACCTTTACACGGCCGGCAACCCCAACTCCCGACTCCCAACTTCAGGAGAGGGGCCTTACAGAGGCTTGGGGAGCAGCCTCCGCCAAACCATGCAGACCTCCTGAGATTGCTAGTGGACTCCCAGCCTCCTGTAGTCAACCACCGACATCTCCTCGCCCGACCACCACAGCCCATCCTGGAGTGCTTGATGTAATGGAACTTTCCTCCAAGGAGAAGGAAGAAGGGACACCGCTTCCACCACCTATATGCCTGACTACCGTCGACCGCAGACGAGGCCTCGCACTCGTGACCATTAGGGACCGGCCTTCCGTGAAGAAGGTAACGCACCAATCCTTCCGCGCTGGAAAGCGCCCTCGCTCAGGTCGCCTGAGGATTAGGATGCGACTTCCTGATGGACGTCGGGCTTGGGTGAAGCCGTAAGCGCCCCACGTCAAAGTAAAGCAGTGCAAGAGCATGGCGAAGTAAGGCAGTGCGAGAGCATGACCACGCAGGGCGCAAGCCCGGCAATAGCAGTGCGAAAGCATGGCATGCAGTGTGGAAACACGGCACTCAGTGCAAAAGCCCGGCCTGCAGGGCAAAAGCCAGTCCCGCAGTGCAAAAGCACGGCTCCCCGCAAGGCGAAAGCCAGGCCAGCAGGGTGAAAGCCCAGCAAAGGTGGTGTGCGAGCTTAACATCAGCAGTGTGGAAACACTGCAGCCAGATTGCTAGCTCGTCCGAACGTTGTGTGCAAACACAACGTGTCATTATGTGGACACACACCTTCGCGGTGGGGAAGCACCGCAGCTGTGTGAAAGCACGGCAAGCAGTGAGAAAACACGGCATGCAGTGCGAAAGCACGGCATGCAGTGTGAAAGCACAGCACGCAGTGTGCAAGCACGCCACGCAGTGCGCAAGCACGGCATGCAAGGTGAAAGCCCAGCCCACAGTGCGAAAGCACAGCTCCCCTCAGGGTGAAAGCCCGGCAAAGGTAATGCGCGAGCTCGACCTCAGCAGTGTGGAAACACTGCAGCCAGATTGCTAGCTCGTCCGAACGTTGTGTGCAAACATGACACATTGGTCAGTGTGTGTCTGGATTGTCTTTATGTGGACGCACACAGTGTGAAAACACGGCACGCAGTGCGAAAGCACAGCACGCAGTGCGAAAGCACGGCACGCAGTGCGGAAGCATGGCTGGCAGTGCGCAATCACGGCATGCAGTGAGTGAGCACGGCTCGCAGGGCAAAAGCCTGGCTTTGTGTTCTGTGTCACCTTCTATCCTGCAGTGTGCGAGCACGGCTTGTCCAGACGGAGCGAAAATCCTCGTGCCTTGCTATGTGCAAACACAGTCCTTCAGCAGAGTGCAAGCCCTGTTTCCTAGTGTAAAAGCAGGGGCCAGTTTCCCGGCAAGTCAGCAGGCGTGTACACACTGCGACGACTTGAGTTCTCAGAGCTCAGTTGGAGGTGCTTTTCCACCTTTTATGTTTTTGTGTTCCTGTGTTTTTGTGTTTCGGTGTTTTGTGTGTTTCTTTGTTCTGTGTTACCCTTCTATCCTACAGTGTGGTAGCATGGCGTCCTCTAGCAGTGCAGAAGCACGGCGACTCTTGCAGTGCGAAAGCACAGCGTTCCTTTTTAGCTTAAGAGCATAGCGTCTCCTTGCAGTGCAGAAGCACGGCGACTCTATCCTGCAGTGCGGAAGCATGGCGTCCTTTTAGCAGTGCAGAAGAACACAGAACAGATTAAATATATATTTAGAAAGTATTTTTTGGCAGAAGATGGCAGAAGAAAGTATTTTTGAGTGCTCAGCTGCTGAAGTAGTTGTCAGAGTGGGAGGTAAACCGATAACTTGTTTATTCATATCTATATACAGAACCCCAAATAGCAACGCACTGAAATTTCTTCATAAAATTGAGATGCTTTTTGAAAAGATAAGAAATGACTCTAAAACAAAATATTTATTTATTGGAGGTGATTTCAATATTAATCTATTGGTGGATGATGGCATTAGCAAGGAATTCAGTCGTTTAATCCGATCTCATCAACTCAACACAGTGATCGATAAACCGACGAGAATCACCCCATTTACGGGAACTTGTATTGATAATGTTATCACTAACGTTAATCACAATCTGATAACAAGTACGTTGCATGAGCTGGGTATCTCCGACCACATGGCTATTGGAATTGAATTAAAAAAGATCTGTCACGAATCAAACTCTTTCTTCATTACAAAACGAATCGTATCAGAAGATAAAATGTGCCTATTCCTCCAACTTTTGAATTCTGTACGATGGGATGACTGTATGAGAGAAAAATCAAGTAATGGTGCATTCAACGCTTTTTTCCGTTCATTTTATAATAAATTCATAGAGGCTTTCCCAATCAGCACAACCAAAAAAGATAAAAAATTGATTGGCTCTAATAGGAAGAGATGGATGACAAATGGAATAAGGAATAGTATTGCCAGGAAAAGAGAATTGCTTGCAATGGTGAAGGAAAGTCAAGATGAAGGATTATTGGAGTATTTTAAAAAATACAAAACAGTTTTAAAGAAGGTTATCAATCTTGCAAAAAGGAAGGTGAATGATGATTTTTTTACAAGTCTAAAAACATAAATAAAGCAACATGGAAGGTCGTGAAGGAAGAAATTGGAGGATGCTTAAAACAAAGCGCAATCCCAGATATAAATCTACCTGAAGAGGTTATAACTAATCCGAAAAAGAAGGCCAGCTTGTTCAACAGATTTTTCATAACTTCATCCTCTTCAAACTTAAATTCACAATCTCTTGATAAATGTTCTGAGCTCTTGAATAAAGCGAAAAGATGTACATCTACATTCAATTTCAAAACTGTTTCTGAGAAGAGTGTTGTGAGTATCATAGCAAGATTGAACAGCTCCCCCTCCTCGGGTTGGGATGAAATTCCATCTTCAGTTATAAAAGCATCCAAACATCTGATATCAGGACCTCTAACTTATATTATAAATCTGTCATTGAAAACTGGTGAATTCCCAAGTAAGCTGAAATATGCTATTGTGAAACCCCTATTCAAAAAAGGGGATCAGAAAGAACTAAATAATTATCGGCCAATAGCAATTTTGCCAGTTTTTTCCAAGATTTTTGAAAGAGTTGTACATGAACAACTCTCAAAATATTTAGAAATAAATAACATCCTGTTCAAAAATCAACATGGGTTTCGCAAAGGTCATGCAACTAAGGATGCTGTTTTTAATGTTGTAAATGATGTGCTGGAGAGTTTGGATCAGAAAAAACATGCAATGGGGATCTTCTGCGACCTCTCCAGAGCTTTTGACATGGTTAATCACCACCTGTTGCTTTGCAAATTGGAATATTATGGCCTGGATATCTCAGCTTTAAATTTCTTTAAAAGTTTTTTATTGAATAGGAAACAGAAAGTGAAGTTACATGATAACAATGGGATAAGCTATTTTTCAGAATGGAGAAATATACCCTGCGGTGTACCACAGGGATCTATTCTTGGCCCTTTGTTATTCATAATTTATGTAAATGACCTTCCAGACAATATCACGTCCAATGTCTTTCTTTTTGCGGATGATACCACAAGTATTGTGACTGGAACGTGGGAAGAAGTTGTCCAGAGGACTGAAGAGACTATTAATCAAATGAACATCTGGTTTCAGGCTAACGGTCTTTGTTTGAATATAAACAAAACCAAATTATTGGATTTCAAGTTGACTGAGACCAGTAAGTTGAGTGACACAATCAGCCAAAAGATGGATGAGATTGTTCAGGATGAAGTCTGCTTTTTAGGAGTCAGAATCAGAAACTGTCTCAAGTGGAATGATCAAGTGGATCACATTCTGAACAAACTCTCAAGTGTCTGCTTCTCTTTGAAAGTACTGAAGAATATAGTTGGAACAAAAACACTATTGAATGTCTTCCATGGCTATTTAATGTCGATAATTCAATATAGCATAATGTTCTGGGGTAGTGGAAAAAATAATCTCAATTCTGTCTTCAAAAAGCAAAAAAAAGCCCTCAGAATTGTCGACAACTTGAAGCCTTATGAATCTTGTAAAAACTCTTTTAGAAGACTTAGCATTTTAACAGTTCCTGCACTGTACTTTCTCGAAATTGCAACTATGACGAAGAAAAACGAGAAGATATTAAGAGAGAGTCATATCCATCATAGTTACAATACTAGAAACCAGATAGTTCATCTTCAGTACCCGCAACACAGAACCGCAAGCTTAGAGAAAGGGCCACATTATAGCGGATTAAGAGCTTATAACTCTCTTCCTATTGGAATAAAATGTATTGAGTGCCCAAAAAGGTTTAAGAATGCAATAAAAGCTAAATTGATCGATGCATCTCCGTACAGTGTAGAGGAAAGCTTCAACTGTTGGCGCGTGTAGGTATTTTTTGCTGGCACATATTTCCAACTACTTTGTATGTTCTGATTTTCTTTTTTTAGTATTGTACTCAATACTTTTTGACGTGTCATATACTACCAAGCTTTGCTTGATTATGTAGTGTTACATGACGAAAATTAAACTAAACTAAACTAACTAAACTAGAACAGCGTCCTTCAGCAGTGCAGAAGCACGGCGACTCTTGCAGTGCAGAAGCACGGCGTTCCTTTTTACCTTAAGAGCATAGCATCTCCTTGCAGTGTGGAAGCACGGCGACTCTTGCAGTGCGAAAGCATGGCATCCCTTTATAGCTTAAGAGCATAGCGTCTCCTTGCAGTGCAGAAGCACAGCGACTCTATCCTGCAGTGCGGAAGCACGGCTTCCTTTAGCAGTGCAGAAGCACGGTGACTCTTGCAGTGTGAAAGCACAGTGTTCCTTTGTAGCTTGAGAGCATAGCGTCTCTTCGCAGTGCGGAAGCACAGCGACTCTATCCTGCAGTGCGGAAGCACGGCGACTCTATCCTGCAGTGCAGGAGCACGGCGTCCTTTAGCAGTGCGGGAGCACGGCAACTTCTGCAGTGCCGAAGCACGGCGTTCCCTCTTCAGTGCGAAAGCATGGCGTCTCCTTGCAGTGCGGAAGCATGGCATCTCTATATCCTGCAGTGCAGAAGCACGGCCTCCTTTAGCAGAGCGGGAGAACTGCGACTCTTGCAGTGTGGAAGCACGGCGTCCTCTTTGCAGTGCGAGAGCACGGCGTCTCCTTGCAGTGCGGAAGCATGGCGTATCTATATCCTGCAGTGCGGAAGCACAGCGTTTTCTTGCAGTGCGTAAGCACGGCATCTCCACGCAGTGCGGAAGCACGGCGCAGCTCTACAGTACCTCTTTAGGAAAGCTAGGCCGAGAATGTGGCCAGATGGCTTGCTGTTTTTCTTTTGATGGTGCCGATGGCACTGTCACCAGTTGGCGAGGAACCAACCTGGCGCCCAGTTGTTGCATGGTCTTCTGTGACCGACGGAGAGGTGGCAGAATGTACTCAGTGCTTGGGACATCTGTCAGCCACATACCATTTCCATCCTCACCCCCCCCCTTCCTTCCCATTTCTTCCCCCCCCCCTTCCCTTAGTAGGAATAGAGTGTCATGATGTATATCGTAACTAGTGAAGGAATTGAATTTAGAGCTTGTTCTAAGACGCTTGGTTATCTCTGATGGAATCACAGAGGTCAACGAGCAGCCCAGCCGCTGGGCTACCGCTCAGCAGTGCCGTGCAGCCTCACTCCCCTCCCTCTCTGGCACTGAGGGAGGCTCGTGAAAGGCTAAGGGGCAGCAGTCTAGTGCGAGTGTCCAGTGCGAGCAGTTGACAGAGGGAGTGAAGGAAGCAGCGCGCAGCTAGCAACATAGTACATCTCATGCTTTTGAGTGTACTCCGAATCCTTCGACGACCAAGAGTTGTGTCTGAGGTTAAAGGTGGTTAATATCAGACACTGGAAGCTCCGTGGTTCAACTCACACTTGGACGAGTGTTGTGTGACCTTTTCAATGAGTTTGGGCAGCAACCTGCATGTTTCAACCAGCAGCGACATGCCAGGTTTTGGTTAAAACCTGACTGCATCCTGGTTCATCATCGCGGGGACCTCGGAGGTGCAAGAGGACCTCGAAAAAGGCTGGGGAAAGCCTTTCCTCCAACTCTGGGATCGATCTGGACCCCAGGAAGACACCCAGTGCCCGAGAATTGAGACTTGGTGATCAGAGGAGAAGTCTGGCGCGCGAGCTCCTGTACCTTGCCGATTCGCTTCGGAATTGCAAGAGGACCTCGAGAAAGGCTAGGGAAAGCCTTTCCTCCAACTCCGGGCTCGATCCGGACCCCAGGAAGGCACCCGGTGCCCGAGAATTGGGACTTGGTGATCAGAGGTGAAGTCCAGCATGCGGGCTCCTGCAGCTTGCCGATTAACTTCGGAATCGCAAGAGGACCTCAAGAAAGACTAGGGAAAGCCTTTCCTTTAACTCCAGACTCGATCCGGACCCCAGGAAAACACCCGGTAACTGAGACTAGTAACCCGGTGACCGACTCCAGCAAATAGTTCGAAGACACACAAGAGGACGTCCAGTGGCAATCGGGAACGTTATTCCTCTCACAGAGACCTCCTCCACTGCGGACACTGCAGTGTTCCTACTCCTCTCATTCCACGCCCAACCCTGTTTGGCAGTGCGAAAGCACAGCCCCTCTTACCTAAAAGAGGGAAACATTTCTCTAAGGTGCTCAAGACCCTGTTCCAACCCCCGACTCGAACGAGGGTGGTTGGTGGATGCCCCACCAAGACTCCCGTCCCCTGCTGCGGCCCACCCCAGTCGTCGACTGAGTCTAGCCAGCCCAGAGCGACACTGGGAATTCTAGTAGAAGAAGGTGTGGGCAAAAATCTACTCAGAGGTAACAAAAATAGTAGAAGATGATGAATCATCTTTTAATTAATCTTATCTGGTAGGGTAATTTGTAGTTAAATGTGAAACACTTTCATGATTTTCCTACCTTCTATGCAGGCTTACTCTTCCTTAATTTGTATGTTTGCATGGCTTTCATCTTTAGAATCTACTGAATTTTCATATTTGACTGTCTAAATGATTTAGCACATATATAACAACAAAATGATTTTAGGGAATTAAAATGTGAAAAATTAGTTTCATCACATGTCAAAACAATAGACAAAATTGATTGTTTCGAGCGCCATAGTGTGAATAAGATGCAACTTGGAAAGCAGTAGGCCTACTACTGTATTTTACTGTTTACTATGGTGGAGAGAGTCAGCCACACCATACCGTGTCAACTGTTTCCCCTTCAACAGCGTCAAATCGAATCGCAAATAAATAACAATGAAATGAAATGAAATGAAAAAATTCTTTATTAGGCGGAGTTAGGACTTTTAAGTCCTCTCTACCACTCAACCTCAACATAACAAATGCAATTGAATGAAAAAAAATACAGTGTAACTTAATATATAAATAAAAATACATTAAATAATATAGCTACAAAATAGAAACATAGTTGGAACAAAACAGTCAATCTGCATTTAGACTGAAAAATCAATTATATAATTCAAGAAACAATAGTAAAAAAAAGGAATTATTAATATAATCATTCACACAACATTCACACAGCCCACCAGACCAGTCCCAAGCCCAACCACACGCTACCCCCGCAGACCCGCCAACAAAATCCGCTTGACCTCCACCCCAAAGCGAGCACGCCCATCAATGGCCCGGACAGAAGCAGGAAGATTATTCCACAGCCTACACCCAGTGACAGTAAATGATCTCTCAAAAGTCGTCGTTCTATGAATGGGAAAAGCTAGCAGCAAGTTGCCATGCCTTGTTGCACGTTCACCGATCTCAGACAGGAATCTGAAGCTCTCAGACAGATAGGATGGAGATTTGGTTTTGATTATTGAGTGAAGCAGAGTCAATATGTGCAAAGTACGAAGATCATTCAATTTTAGGAGAGATAGCTGTACATAAAAAGGTGTAACATGATCAAATCGTCCAGCATTGAAAATAAATCGAATACAATAGTTCTGTGTACGCTGCAGTCGGTTAGAGAGCTCAACAGTCATGTCATTCATGACAGTGTCGCAGTAGCTGAAGTGAGGCAGCACAAGAGTCTTGACCAGCATGATCTTGATGTTGAGTGGAAGAAACAGGGCAAATCGTTTCAAGCTATGGATGCAAGCAAACACCCTCTTACAAACAATCTCAACCTGATTGAGCCATGAGAGTGTTTTAGAGATAACAAGACCAAGGTTTTCAACACTCTCAGAATACTCCAACTCAATGCCATTCAGCCTCAACCTTGGAACATTCTGAGCTCTGAATCGGTTATGAGTCACAATGATACTCTGTGTCTTACCTTCATTCAATCTCAATGCATGATTATATGCCCAGCCACTAATAGCATCAATATCAGAATTCATCTGCTCGACACATGCATCAGACTCACCTGCAGAAAAATGTTTATAGATCTGAAGATCATCAGCATACAGATGAAATTTGCAGTGTTTTATGCATTTTGCGATGTCATCGATGTAGGGAGAGAACAGAAGAAGCCCAAGAACAGAGCCTTGGGGGACTCCTCGGGTTACATTTCTCCATGAAGAGACCTCATTATTGGCCCTGACACACTGTTGGCGATTCAACAAGTAAGACTCGATCCATTTCACACAACCCTCTCCAGAATCAAGATTTCTTAATTTCAGAAGGAGGAGTGGATGATGAAAACAGTCGAACGCCTTTGAAAAATCGAATAGTGTCAGAATACTGACACTACTGACTACTATCCATAGCTGACCTGATATCCTCAGTAACTTTGAGCAGAGCAGTGGTCGTACTGTGACGTGTGCGGAACCCAGACTGAAAGGTAGACAAAAGATGGAAACGTTCTAGAAAAACAGAAAACTGCTGATGAACAAGTTTCTCGAGACATTTAGACAGAGCTGGCAGAATACTGATAGGCCTCAGATCTGATAATGATTTAACTGAAGAGCATTTGGGCAGAGGTGAGACTAAGGCTGATTTCCAAATTGAGGGGAAAATGACGATCCCAAAGATTTATTGAAAATTATCGTAAGAATAGGCAAGGTGAAGGGAAGAGTATCTTTGATGAATTTGATAGGTATGCAATCAACTCCAACTGCATTGCTTGTCATTCCCATGATTATTATTATTCCCATGATTCCCATTCTCATTACATCAGCTTCAGTCACAGGAGAAAAGGAGAGCTGCTGAGCAGGTGCTACATGAGGCGCCGCTCTTAGCCTGTTCAAGTGGTCATGAGCACCGGACAGGTTAACATGATTATCAGTAAAGTTATCATTGATATCATCCAAATTGAAAGGTATATTATGATGAACATGTGATTTTCCAATACCCAAGTTTTCAATTTCGACCATACCGTTCTAGTAGGCTGCTTGCCAGAAAGAGAGTGGTAATAGAACCTGACCTTGGCATTTCTAATCTCCTGCTGGGTTTTGTTTCGAAGCCGCTTATACTCCGCCCAATCCACCACAGATTTTGAGCGTTTGGCTCTACGGAGAACAGCGTCTCGCATCTTCTGTAATCTACGAATTTCCTGGCTGAACCAGGGTGCAGGCTTTTTATTTACTCTTTTCGTAACCATGGGAGCATGCCTGTCATACAAGAGAAGTAGAAAACTGTTCAACCTGTCGACCATCTCGTCGACATTATCTGTGAGAATGACTTCATGCCAAGGAATAGAGGCAGCATCAAATATAGAAGCACTTATATCCAGGCACCTATAGTTTCTATATGTAATGAACTCCTGCTTTGGTTTCGGTGGATGCAGTCTGTAGGCACAGAACACAAGGTCATGCTTGGAGAGCCCACGAGCCGGGAGTTGACCGTGTTTCGCAACTAGATTCACATCAGTGACAGCAACCACATCTAACCAAGTTTCTGCAGTTGCTGTATGGTGTGTCGCCTGCATTGGTAATATTGTTATATTACAGCTATTAAACATTGAAATAAAATTTGTACTATTTACAGAAGCTAAATCGAGTAGATTTGTATTGAAGTCACCCATGACAATGACATGTCTATAGTGAGTCATCAAATTCAACATAGATACCTCAAATTCAGCAAGTGATCTAATATCAGGAGCTTTATAACAAACACATACAAGCACATGCACACCACTCACAGAGACATCCAAAAACATGAATTCAGATACATTCGCTACTGAGTTATCAGACACATGTAAAACAGAAACAGGTAGATGAGTTCCTACATAAACCGCTACACCACCGCCTCCCTTGTGCTAACGGTCATTCCTGAACAGCGCGTAGCCATTCAATTCCACACTCTTATCACTTATGTGTGGCTTGAGCCAAGTTTCAGATACAAGAATCACATCAATCGACTGGGAATCAAAAATTGATCTGAATTCATCAATGTGACACAAAAGCGACTGGGCATTTACGTGAGCTACCTTCAGCAAGCCAGAGCAATGTGAGAGAGCTTGAGAGAGATCACAAGCCGCCTGAGATGATGGAGCGCGCCGGCCCGGGGAGGCACTGTCAGGGACCACTGCGACACGTCGCGACGGGACCGCGCCAGCAGTGAGCAGAAGGCAAACACAACAGGTATAGCGAGCTAAACATACTCACACAACACACACTCAAACATACATAACTATTGAAAATCATCGTGAAGTACAAAAAAAAAGTAAATACTCCAGGGGGTAAATCATATTTGACTCCTAAGTAGACTGAGAATAATTCATGATAATTAGTGGGTATCAAGGAAACTGTGAGAGTAGAATAGGATAAGCCCATATCATACAGTATTTCAAATATCCTAAAGATAAGTTTCTAGATAATCAATTAAAAATAAAAATATATGAAAGACCGACAACATTACTATGAAATACTCAGGCATAGCCTAACTATAAATGGGTCCTCGATTAAATAATAGATATTGATATTTATACTGTACATACATGGATGAATAAAAATATATGAAAGACCGACAACATTACTATGAAATACTCAGACATAGCCTAACTATAAATGGTGTAACTATAAATGTAACAATATACATCAATGGATTCGCAATGAATGCGACTACATTAATTATTTGTCTAATTTTCTTTAGATTATTTGCTTCGAAGTTAATCGAAGAAAACAAAAATCAAATCGAAAAACCCCTAAATTTTTACATATTTATTATTTTATCAAGGAAACTGTTTGATTTATTGAGGAAATTAATATAACTAATATTGTAGTCCATAATGTAACGAATCGAATGGCATATAATAGAACTGTTTCCGATCAATGGTTACAGAGATAATTGATTTCCCGTGTTTACCTGCATTTTTCATGTTTTTGGGGGCTGGGGTGGAAAGCTCCAAGGGGATTTCTTGGGACTTTTGGGAGAATGACCCTCTGGGAGGGTTCTATCGATGGTGGGAAATTCAGCTTTTATTTAATTTTCGGATCGAAACTGCTTTTTTGGACCTTCATTGACTGGGCTACTAATTTAGAGTGATAAACCATGTAATGTTGACAAATTAGATTATTTTGATAGAATTTCTAGATAATATTTCTCGCGTGTTACGGTAAGCTGATTGAATGATTACACATCAGCTGATCTCCCACACAGGCACAGCATCTTCTGTTATCGACAGACGACGAAATTATCATCTGTACTTCCAAGGATGAATTATCCTTTTCATGTCCTTCAGCGAGTTTTCCCAGGGATGAGATCTAGTGCAATCGAATTTTTATATCATAAACCCACTAGGTTCCAAATCTCGTCAAAATCGTTAGAGCCGTTTTCGAGATCCGTTGAACATAAATAACCGGATATAAAAATAACCAGATATAAAAATATAATCAGACATACAGAAATTGCTCGCTTAATATAATATGATAACCAGATATAAAAATATAAACAGACATACAGAAATTACTCGCTTAATATAATATGAAACAGCAATTGCTCCCTTGATGTAATAGGATTTCAATGTATTAAAAATACTTGAAAATATTTTGAATAATATCATAAAATTCAATCCATTGAATAATATTTGTGAACCTATTCATAATTGTGATTAATGAGATTTCAGTCAATCCTGGAAATCTCTGCTTGAGATAGAAAAAACGATTCCTATCAATTATCAGTATCAGTATGCTTTAAGAACGTTTATTCTCAACTCTTTATGTTTATGAGTAACAAACTAAATATTTTTCCAAAACATGAGGGTCATGCCCCCCCCCTCGCAGATTTGTTTTCTATTTCAAATACCGGTTTCTATTCTCTATAGCTTACTGAAGTGTTTGAAACAATTCATAACAATAAAATAACAGAAAATAAAATTTCAAAAAATTTCCAGATAATCTAAAACTTGTTTCTCTTTACCAATATCATTGGTTACATTCATTCGTTTAGTGTTTCACCTTATGATTCATTGAGGATGATCAAGAAATCATAAGTATTTTGTTAGCTTGATTTTTTGTTTGCTGAAATTCCTGTCCAATCTAACTGGCAGAGGTATTCACTATCTTCATTAGTGCATGCAATTTATATTGTAGTTCTGATTTTCTAATATATTATTCAAGTACATAAGAGGAGTCCAGAACCAATTTCTTCATGCAAAATTTCCTTGTGCTAGATACAGAGTGGCCCAAAAACCTCGTACTTTCTGCTCATTTTCCAGTTTTCTGCCAAATCTCGTAATCGGACAAAAAAATTTGCTCCCACCTTTTTTTTAGATTATAAAATTCTGAATAAGATGAGTTCATTCGGAACTCTTTATCTCCAATGAGTACTGAGTTATGTGGTCAAGGCGGTCCGAAAACATGCATCATAAGTCAAATTCGGTCGAAAAATGAAAAATTTATTGTTGCGTGTACTTGAGTGAGTTCACAAGACATTATGATTTTTCAAAAATGAGTGAAATTTGAAGGAAAAATCAACTTTGATGAATTTCAGTTTTTGATCAACAATATCTTCCGATTGTTACCATCTAGATGTATAATTCAAAATCCCTCTGGGCGTACTTTTGTGCTCTACAATCTGAGATCAGGTAGAGCGCTTTATCTCATATGGATTTCCAGGTACACCTGACAACAATGCTCCTTGTATTGTGAAAAACACCTAATTTTCAGCTTCAACCATCATCACCAACTACATTGTCCTCACATTGATATTTTGCACAATGACATAAGTTCATGAGAATATGTTCTATTAGAATCACCCGTTAGATGCACTTCATTTCAGTATTTCCTAGTGGAGAGGCGCGCTTAAGGACACCTCAAGGATCAAAATTTCAAACACTTATAACTTTTGACACAATGCTCAGATTCCATCGTACTACACTTCATTCTTCTCGGCTTGTCAAGGCGGTCCAAAACCATGCATCACAAGTCAAATTCGGTCGAAAAATGAAAAATTTTTTCTTGAGTGTACTTAAGCCCATATTCCAATACACAAAAAATGACCAATTTCTATATTCAAAGTAACCCCTCATGTATATCAGTAACCCCACATTATAAAAACCATTATTTGATCTTGAAATGTACAACCATTATTTGATCTTGAAATATACAATAGAAGTTTCTCTTTCATCTGATGTAAACGATTCATAAAAAAATATGTTCGTAAAGTGAGACTTGATTGTTGAAGAAAATCCGGAAATTGTAGATATTTTTCCCATATTAACGGTTTTGGCAGTTTTATGATAAGGAAAAGTGAATCAAAATGGATTTTAGGCAACTGAGCTCGTAGAGGATGAATTTATCTACTATTTGGAATCAATCGTGAGTTTCTATGATGTATCAGACTCGTTTTAGAAACTCTTGATCAACAGTAAAATCACGAAAAAATGTAAAAAACTGAAATCGCCATTTTTAAAATCTTCTGTAACTTCGGAATTGTATTGGAATCAGACGTATTATTTATTGGAGTGGGTAGAGAGGGAAAATTTTCACATCCTCACTAGATTTGGAAATTTCATCAGAAGTATTTCACAAGACATGCAGCTTAGAATATAGAAATTGTCCATTTTTTGTGTATTGGAATATGGGCTTAAGTACACTCAAGAAAATTTTTCATTTTTCGACCGAATTTGACTTGTGATGCATGGTTTTGGACCGCCTTGACAAGCCGAGAAGAATGAAGAGTGTAGGCTAGTACGATGGAATCTGAGCATTGTGTCAAAAGTTATAAGTGTTTGAAATATTGATCCTTGAGGTGTCCTTAAGCGCGCCTCTCCACTAGGAAATACTGAAATGAAGTGCATCTAACGGGTGATTCTCATAGAACATATTCTCATGAACTTATGTCATTGTGCAAAATATCAATGTGAGGACAATGTAGTTGGTTTTCACAATACAAGGAGCATTGTTGTCAGGTGTACCTGGAAATCTATGAGATAAAGCGCTCTACCTGATCTCAGATTGTAGAGCACAAAAGTACGCCCAGAGGGATTTTGAATTATACATCTAGATGGTAACAATCGGAAGATATTGTTGATCAAAAACTGAAATTCATCAAAGTTGATTTTTCCTTCAAATTTCACTCATTTTTGAAAAATCATAATGTCTTGTGAACTCACTCAAGTACACGCAACAATAAATTTTTCATTTTTCGACCGAATTTGACTTATGATGCATGTTTTCGGACCGCCTTGACCACATAACTCAGTACTCATTGGAGATAAAGAGTTCCGAATGAACTCATCTTATTCAGAATTTTATAATCTAAAAAAAAGGTGGGAGCAAATTTTTTTGTCCGATTACGAGATTTGGCAGAAAACTGGAAAATGAGCAGAAAGTACGAGGTTTTTGGGCCACTCTGTATCTAGCACAAGGAAATTTTGCATGAAGAAATTGGTTCTGGACTCCTCTTATGTACTTGAATAATATATTAGAAAATCAGAACTACAATATAAATTGCATGCACTAATGAAGATAGTGAATACCTCTGCCAGTTAGATTGGACAGGAATTTCAGCAAACAAAAAAATCAAGCTAACAAAATACTTATGATTTCTTGATCATCCTCAATGAATCATAAGGTGAAACACTAAACGAATGAATGTAACCAATGATATTGGTAAAGAGAAACAAGTTTTAGATTATCTGGAAAATTTTTTGAAATTTTATTTTCTGTTATTTTATTGTTATGAATTGTTTCAAACACTTCAGTAAGCTATAGAGAATAGAAACCGGTATTTGAAATAGAAAACAAATCTGCGAGGGGGGGGGCATGACCCTCATGTTTTGGAAAAATATTTAGTTTGTTACTCATAAACATAAAGAGTTGAGAATAAACGTTCTTAAAGCATACTGATACTGATAATTGATAGGAATCGTTTTTTCTATCTCAAGCAGAGATTTCCAGGATTGACTGAAATCTCATTAATCACAATTATGAATAGGTTCACAAATATTATTCAATGGATTGAATTTTATGATATTATTCAAAATATTTTCAAGTATTTTTAATAACATTGAAATCCTATTACATCAAGGGAGCAATTGCTGTTTCATATTATATTAAGCGAGTAATTTCTGTATGTCTGTTTATATTTTTATATCTGGTTATCATATTATATTAAGCGAGCAATTTCTGTATGTCTGATTATATTTTTATATCTGGTTATTTTTATATCCGGTTATTTATGTTCAACGGATCTCGAAAACGGCTCTAACGATTTTGACGAGATTTGGAACCTAGTGGGTTTATGATATAAAAATTCGATTGCACTAGATCTCATCCCTGGGAAAACTCGCTGAAAGACATGAAAAGGATAATTCATCCTTGGAAGTACAGATGATAATTTCACAAAAATACGCCAAGAGGGATTTTGAATTATACATATAGATTGTAAGAATCGGAAGATATTGTTGATCAAAAACTGAAATTCATTAAAATTGATTTTTCCTTCAAATTTCACTCATTTTTGAAAAATCATAACTCAGTACTCATTGGAAATAAAGAGTTCGGAATGATTTATATTATTCCATTCAGAATTTTAAAATCTAAAAAAAGGGTGGGTGGAAATTTCTCTGTCCGATTAAGAGATTTGGCAGGAATAGCTGAAAACTGGAAAATGCGCCGTAAATACGAGGTTTTTGGGCCACCCTGAATCTAGCACAAGGAAATTTTGCATGAAGAAATTGGTTCTGGACTTCTATTATGTACCCAAATAATATATTAAAAAATCAGAACTACAATTTAAATTGCAAGCCCACACCCCTTTTTTGTTAAGTCTATATTAAAGTAGATTCGTATGGCTCTTGTTGGTGGGGAGTCTCTTGCGGGAAGGTCCCACCGCCTGAATATACAGGGTGGGGCAGAGCCGATTGACGAGTTTAGAATGGTTATAAGAAATGAACCGTTCAAATTAGAACAAAATTCTTTAATAGGTACAATTCAGTTTGAAATATAGTTTTTATTGTTAATTTTTTTGAAATTATATCAGTTAAATGGCAGCCATAAGCAGCAATACACTGACGTAGCGTATTTTTAAGTTTTAGAACGCATTTTGGCACACGGCGATTGGTAAGGCTCTTCTCTTATTCGCTCCTTTAATTCTTCCAAGGTGTGTGGGCGATGTTTGGAAACTTTATTTTTGAGTTAATGTCACAGAAAAAAATCGCATAGCTTAAATCGGGTGAGCGTGCTGACCATACTTCTTTGATAATGGCAACATCACCGTCAATGTCACATCCCAGCGTTATGTGACAATGCTAAAAACGTTTTTGCGCCCCAAATTGGAAGAACTTGCTGAGGAACATGACTCGGGAGAAATATGGTTCAGTAGGATGAAGCTAAAGCCCACACAGGGCGTATTTCAATGAATGTGTTGAGACAAATGTTCGCAGGGCGGCTTATCTCACAAAGGGTGAACTTGAGGTGGCCGACACGCTCACCCGATTTAAGCTTTTTAGAGTATCAAGTTATGATTTTCCACTAGTTTTGAATTTCCAAAAACCCTGAAATTCAAGATAGTAAGTTATCCAGTTAAAATGTTCGATTGTTGAAAAAATCGCTCCGATAGTAATTGCATTCTGCTTCAGGCAATTTTCTTTTGAAGTTTTTGGTCTAAAAGTTAAGATTTTTCACTTTCTCTAAGTTTTTTTGCTATTCTTGTGAAAGACTTTTCTCGAGCCCAATACTCGAGCTCACAAACATGTTTCAGGTTGTCTACGAGACATGTCTATAGACCATTGCAGACCGTGTCTATAGGTCTATTGACCGTGTCTGTGGGCTGGTTGTGAGACCAAAAATTGCAGGTCCTTTAGCAGAAATGCGAGACTTCATGCAATGATAGAAATTGTTGGGAAAATTATTTGTCTCCTCGAAATCTTTATGGACCTGAGGACGCTAGACATTTGATACATGGTATACATGTCTCTGGACGGCTTATAGACTGTGTTCTCCAGACTATACACCGTTTTGCAACTTGGTCTCGAAGTATGGTAAAAGAGCCTTCTACTAGACTTTACATTGAAAATAAAACTACATATTTCCATCATTCATCTCTTCCTCCAATTTCCCAGTACCTAATTGGAGGTAACTATAAGATATACTCCATAATCTCCCGATATTATGTTACACGAAGATTAATTATTGTTTCCTGCTCTTATCTTTGGCTTTTCTGATGGGCATATAATACGTGGATTAGAGGTGGCTATGATATAATATATGTAATATATCATATAATAGAGGTGGCTATGATATAATATATAATATATCATATAATAGCCTTTCATGCCACATTAAATAAGGACGAGAATGATTTTTTATAGATACATCTCATACTACAGCTCATTCTTCTAAGTTTTTCAAGGAGGTTAAAAGTATGATATATGTACAAATTTTTCAGGGCCGAGCACTGTTTCTAATTCAGGCCTTTTCCCAAGTTATAATAGTAAACGCAATAGGATGGAGCCATTATTGTAAGTGAGTTAGCGAAAATTGTTTTCTCTCTCTATGATGAACGGCCATGACTTCGAACTTCTCAGGATAGATATTTAAAAATTGTGGCTCCGAGTCGTCAAGGAATGTAGATAATGGAAATATCTCAAACTTAGTTTTCCTGTTGCGACATAGGGTGCGATAAGGAGTAAAACAGCGAGATATTGCAATTATAACAAACTAGATAGTGATTTTGCAGTTACTCTTTGGTCCTAAGGCTTGAGAAGCCACGCGATGATTGGTCGAAATTGATTGAGCGAATATGTATCCGCAAAGTTTTTTATTAAAGATATTATATTATTTACTTCTAAGTAGTCAAATTTAGTGGCACAAATGTCCATCTTCGTCACCGTAATCAATGGATTAGATTGCCATGCCTTGATTTAATTGTATTTCGCGATGTGTGGATAGATAGCATCGCCTAATAACCGCTAAGCGGTTCATGCCATCAAAATCATCTTTAAGACACAACTAGACAACAGATGATACTGCAGCTATTTTTCACGGTAATTCATGGAACGAAGTTCATACCATAGCTGAAAATAATATGCTTTTAATTAAGAAGTGGTTAGATAAGAATACCTTAAGTTTAAATATTGAAAAAACTAATTATATAACCTTCTCTGCAAATAGAGTAGGACAGCCTAACGAGAATCAAGATTTGAGACTCCATTCTCAGTGCAATTTAAACTTGGGTAATTGTGATTTTCCAACCATTAAAAAAGTCAATAATACTAAGTATTTGGGAATTATAATTGATGGAAACCTTAAATGGGATGTTCATATTAAGTACATATGTAGAAAAATTAGATATTTATCTTTTAAATTTTATCAAGTTAACAGATTTCTTAATAAGAACCATCTGAAAATGATGTATCATGCTCTAGTCGAGTCAATTCTGCAGTATGGCATAGTTGTTTGGGGAGGCTGTTTCAACTGTCATATTGCTGAATTATTTGTAGCACAAAAACTGATAATTAAAACTATATTAAGCAAACCCAGGCTCTATCCAACGGATATGGTTTTTAGTGATTTTGAGGTCATGACTATACGTCAATTATACATAAAAACCGTAATTGAGTACTTAATAAAATATAGATCCGATTTTCCTCTCACAATAAACTCTAATCTTAATTATTATAATCTAAGGGCCACTGCTAACAAATATGTAATCTATAACACTGATATTGAATGTATAAGGAGGCAATTAATTTACATAGGTACTAAAATAATAAACCTCATTCCAAATCACTTTCTCATGGACAATAAGATCAGTGGAAGAATTAAACTGGATATAAAAAACTGGACATACAGTAATTTCTTCTTCCATTTAGATATATGACTCGAGATTTCTGCTTCAGCATTGTTTTTTCATCAGTTTTTTTTTCTTTTTTCAGTGGACTCGCTTACCTTTATTTTGAGTACCTATTCCTCTGTTTTCTTCCTTCCCCCCATTTCTCCCTTCCTTTTTTTCCTCATTACTTCTCTTCTCTTCTTTGCCTGCCTATTACATGGGAAACCATAGTTGGCTAGGTACCTTCCTCTCTTTTTTTTTCTCTTCTCCAACACACCCAAACACTAAGCCCATTGTTTTTTTATATTTGTAACATTTTATTGTGTTTTATTTGTTTCGTAAATCTTTGTAATTTTGTTTTGTCTTGTTTTGTGTGTTTTTAATAAATTGAAATAAATTGAACTTCATACCATCATGTACTCCACGAGCAAGGAATGTCGTAAGAGGTCCCGAGGATGATACCTGACCAGAATTTACGTGAGGCCGATTCGAGAGACGGAGGTTCAGCATCGCAAGATGACTTCCCAACAATATCAATTCAACTGTTAGAAGAAAACGCCGAAATAACAAAATAACATCGAAAAAAAACACAACGGAAATCATCAACAAAGTGCAGTGCAGTGAAACAAAGGTCCATACAAGAATGTCAATCAAAGTGGAGGTTTGAAATTGATATTATAATTTCATTTGAAATTGAAATATAATTTCTGGTATTCCCCAAAACCTTGTAATGAAAGGAAATTGATAGGTCTCAGTTTAAGAAGCTGTATTGTTATCACCAGATACGGTGTCAACGGTCTAGATTAGATAATAACGGCTCTCAAGGCTATGATTTTGAACAGCCAAATGAAAATAAAAGTATTACTGCAATTTATTTAATAATATGATATATATATATATATATATATATATAATATATATATATATATATATATATATATATATATATAATATTTTGAGGTTAGGTTCTTTGGTAATAACTAGTTAGCGACCTCAGTAATCGGTCGAGCCGTAGACTATATTTTGAGAATCAGCCAGACACCTTGTGGCAAATTAGTTGCGTATGAATAGCATTCGCTTAGACTATGATCAGAGGGTTTAGTAAGCAAGCATGCCAAATCAATGTAAACAAAAAAGCGATAAAGAAAACACGAAAATATTTATTAAATCAAACGAGCATGAACAAAATGTAGAAAACAAAACAAAAAGATAAAGGAAATGGGATGTAACTTTAATCAGCGCAATGATACATGATGCAGTTTTGGGATGTACCAATCACAATGCGGTATTTGACCGGCGCAAAAACGATTTAATTAGAAATATACAGGTATTATTTATATAAATAATAAAAAATTGCAATCTTTATAGAACGTATAGATTTATGTAGCAAATGTAGAATAAGAGTTTAAGACTAAAATATTCACTCAATAGATAGTAATATAACAGTTTTGTATTGACTATTTGACAGTATTAAATTCCATCATAGCAGAGTATTTAAAATCCACCAATGAGAGTGGATATTTAAATTTTATGTACATTGAAAAGTCGGAAGTATGGTTGTAGAAGAATAGGGGAAGATCCAGACCCACTTTGCTTGCCAGAGGTCACCAGGGACACCACCAATTTTGAGAGCACAAGACCAGATCCCATTTTTAATAATTTTTGCATTAAAAAGTTAATGTTATACGAGTAATTAAGAATTAAATTTCAGACTCAGTGAAGTCATAGTATGACAGGAGTCATTAAATTTAAAAATTTAAATACTGTCATTATATAAGACAACAGCAGCCCACCAGAAAAGGCCTAGGGCATCGAAACGAATCCAGATCACCATCATAATTTATTGTGAAAAATCGACACATGAGTTTATTTGAAAAGCTATCAAGGAGGGCCCTCAGTGCTACAAGTAAATCACAATTGAATAAAGCTAACTTGTCGAAGAGTTATTTTAATATTGAAACTTGCGCAAATATTAAAATGAAAAGGGAATATCTTTAAGAACTATTTATGAGATTTAAATATTTAAATATGCACAGATGGAATATTTGATTTATTATATATGCTCACTCATATATCTTTTTTATCAGTAATTTATTAGAATTTTCATGAAGCTCATGTTCATAAGATAAATTGATTTATCTGAATTCCACCAGAGGCTGAACCCAAGCCCTGAGATATATTTCAATATTTATTTTTTTCATATAGCCTATATTTGGAAGTGCGATTTATAAATTTTATTCGACAAGCAATAGCAAGTCGACAACTGAGCTGTATAAATTGAAAGAGTGTATGCTGATTAAAGAAGCACATGATTTATTAATTAATGCAAATAAGCAAAGTAAAATCTTTTAGTGAGTTATCTGTGATAATTTTTAATATATATATTTTCTCATATTATTTTCATATTTGTTGCTCCATTTTTTATTATATGTGATTATATATATTTTATGTGACTTATGGAGCTGAAACGTGAACCATTTTAAATAAAGAGCATTGAGGTCTTTCGAGATAAAGATGTACAGGAGGATATGGGGACCGGTCTGCGTTGAAGGAAACTGGAGAGCCAGATTTAACAATGAGATTGATGAAGCAATTGGCGAAAGAAATATTATAAGGTGTATCAAAGCAAAAAGAATAGAATGACTGGGTCACGTGGTAAGAATGAGTGATGAAAGAGTACCACAAAAGCTGCTTGATGAAAGGATGATGGGCACCCGAAAAAGAGGAAGGCCAAGAAGAAGATGGATCAGCGATGTGGTGGGAGATCTCCATGTGCTAGGTGTGGCGAACTGGTGGCAGGGAGCACAAGAGCGGGATGTATGGAGGCATCATGTAGAGTAGGCCAAGGTCCGCCCAGGACTGTAGAGCCAGATAAAGTAAGTAAGTAAGTAAGTATATATATTTTATATTTGTTGAATGGTGTACCCTTCATTTATGATCCTATCTTCATGCATGACCAATCTTGTTATAGTATATTTTATTACCAGTATTGACCTATTATTCAAATTATCAACCAACTGTATTTTTCACCGGATAAGTTGGATAAATGGGCGATATACAGCATTGATTATTATATCTTTGGAAATAATACGTTCTCAAGATTTATTTAAATTATTCAGGACCATCGCATCCGATTTGGAAAAACTCAAGGGTCATAGTATTAAGTTGCCGCAGCAATACAAATTAATAGAATTTATAAGGTATTCTGATAGAGTATCGCCTTTGATACCACTCGGTATCATCTTACATTTCTGACCCTTTGTCAGATGGTGGCGAGTGGCATTGGTGACGATACCATATTGTCTAGTACAAAAATCAGAGCCCTTATATCTATCTACCTCTCCTGCATCTATATTTGTGGAGTCAACCAAATCAGTCATAAGAACTGTGAACTGTTAAAGCGGCCGACGTTTGCAGTCATCGAAAGCAGAGAATTATTTGAGCTCCTAGAAGAGCTGGTAAGAAACTGGTGGTATTTATCTTTCAGGAGTCACAGAAATATTAAATCTATTCGAAAATCTTTGCTCTACCGACTGCGGCCAAACAGGGAACATGTGACATCAAAAATAATGTTACAGGTTATCTACGAAATTTGGGTTCTACGGCTTTTTCTGTCTTGAGTTTTATTCTGAAATTAATTTTTTTAAATTAATTTTATTATTAATTAATTAATTTTTTTTATGAGATTTAAATATTTAAATATGCACAGATGGAATATTTGATTTATTATATATGCTCACTCATATATCTTTTTTATCAGTAATTTATTAGAATTTTCATGAAGCTCATGTTCATAAGATAAATTGATTTATCTGAATTCCACCAGAGGCTGAACCCAAGCCCTGAGATATATTTCAATATTTATTTTTTTCATATAGCCTATATTTGGAAGTGCGATTTATAAATTTTATTCGACAAGCAATAGCAAGTCGACAACTGAGCTGTATAAATTGAAAGAGTGTATGCTGATTAAAGAAGCACATGATTTATTAATTAATGCAAATAAGCAAAGTAAAATCTTTTAGTGAGCTATCTGTGATAATTTTTAATATATATATTTTCTCATATTATTTTCATATTTGTTGCTCCATTTTTTATTATATGTAATTATATATATTTTATGTGACTTATGGAGCTGAAACGTGAACCATTTTAAATAAAGAGCATTGAGGTCTTTCGAGATAAAGATGTACAGGAGGATATGGGGACCGGTCTGCGTTGAAGGAAACTGGAGAGCCAGATTTAACAATGAGATTGATGAAGCAATTGGCGAAAGAAATATTATAAGGTGTATCAAAGCAATAAGAATAGAATGACTGGGTCACGTGGTAAGAATGAGTGATGAAAGAGTACCACAAAAGCTGCTTGATGAAAGGATGATGGGCACCCGAAAAAGAGGAAGGCCAAGAAGAAGATGGATCAGCGATGTGGTGGGAGATCTCCATGTGCTAGGTGTGGCGAACTGGTGGCAGGGAGCACAAGAGCGGGATGTATGGAGGCATCATGTAGAGTAGGCCAAGGTCCGCCCAGGACTGTAGAGCCAGATAAAGTAAGTAAGTAAGTATATATATTTTATATTTGTTGAATGGTGTACCCTTCATTTATGATCCTATCTTCATGCATGACCAATCTTGTTATAGTCTATTTTATTACCAGTATTGACCTATTATTCAAATTATCAACCAACTGTATTTTTCACCGGATAAGTTGGATAAATGGGCGATATACAGCATTGATTATTATATCTTTGGAAATAATACGTTCTCAAGATTTATTTAAATTATTCAGGACCATCGCATCCGATTTGGAAAAACTCAAGGGTCATAGTATTAAGTTGCCGCAGCAATACAAATTAATAGAATTTATAAGGTATTCTGATAGAGTATCGCCTTTGATACCACTCGGTATCATCTTACATTTCTGACCCCTTTGTCAGATGGTGGCGAGTGGCATTGGTGACGATACCATATTGTCTAGTACAAAAATCAGAGCCCTTATATCTATCTACCTCTCCTGCATCTATATTTGTGGAGTCAACCAAATCAGTCATAAGAACTGTGAACTGTTAAAGCGGCCGACGTTTGCAGTCATCGAAAGCAGAGAATTATTTGAGCTCCTAGAAGAGCTGGTAAGAAACTGGTGGTATTTATCTTTCAGGAGTCACAGAAATATTAAATCTATTCAAAAATCTTTGCTCTACCGACTGCGGCCAAACAGGGAACATGTGACATCAAAAATAATGTTACAGGTTATCTACGAAATTTGGGTTCTACGGCTTTTTCTGTCTTGAGTTTTATTCTGAAATTAATTTTTTTTTTGCAACTGATATTATTTGGTTTGGTGACGTAGTAATATCTGACGTAAGGATAGTGATGCGCCCCGAGATCGGATGATTCAAATTCAATGTACCTGGACGAATCATGAAACATTTTAAATTCAATATGATTCTTATTCTCTTTCGTGTCAGTATTGTTGATATGTGTTTTGTTTTAAAATCTTGTAGTGTGAAAATTGTGAAAGACGATTGAATCAGGCATGGCAAAAACCTATTGTAGTATTCTTGACTCTAACCCGTTCGCCTGCATGAATTAAAATAGTATAGACTCAGATATTTCTTAGATGTGCCGGTCTACTTTTGAAATTCTAAAGATTTTCTTCACAATTTTTTTTCATTTTATTACCTTTATAAAGGCCAGGCACAGCCATTCAACCTCCTTTTAACCAATACGATGACCTATTTCTGTTTTCAATATACACTGTACTTTCTTTCTCGGAGTCTCGATGATAAGAAATTATGCTTTTGTCTCAAATTCTGTATCTTTTTTGTGTTCGAAGTTTCTATTGTGTTGTTTTTTCTCTACTATTGAAGTATTTTTGTGCTTTCAAAACGTTCATTCGTTCTTTTAGAAAAAAGACAGAATTGGAATAGAATAACTATTTTGTTTGATTGGCAAAGAGTGGAAAGTAATGTCTACTCTTTCACGTAACTACAAAATTGACGGAACTCTCATCTTTCCACAGTTGAAGCGAATGTATTATGGATTGGAGAAAAAATGAAAATGAGACAACTAAGCTTGTAGAAGATTGATTCGTATGCAATACAAATTCATTGTCGTGTAATATGGGGAATATTGAGATGTTTGAATTGTAGTTTTTTGTGCCTTTCTTTCAGGTTGTTGAACTGATCAGAATTGAACTACATGTTTAGTAAGGTGACGTGATTCAGCTACTTGGGTACTGCGCATACATTTCATGACCCCAACTTATGCGTAGCCTGACTCAGAACTCTAGACAACTGAACGCTCAACACTCAACAGGTATCCAACTACAAACACTCGATAGAGAAAGAGTCTTATTGCACTACGTACTTAATCTACCATCACTATCTTCCATGGACAAATCATGTAGGCCTATGTGATAAAATTAGTAGACTTTGTATATTATGCAGGCTAACTGTAAAATTGAAACCATTATAGTCCCTCTATGGTAAACAAGGCAACCATGTAACAATTCTGTAACAATTTTGTACCTAATCCTGGATAATATTCCAACATAAGCCAGCATTTTTCCACTAGACGGACTTGAGCAATGTACCAGCGGACAGGTAAGGTGATTCCCTAATTATTTTCGACCTGTGTGTTATTGAATTTGAGCATAATAGCATTAGCAATGGAGTAGGTAAGTGGGCGGCCACGCATGCGCAGTAGTGCGTCACAGGTTAGAAAGAGCGCCGGAAGGCAATAATTCCCAGGCTAGGGGTGGGCTTGGCGCTCTGGACTCAGCACCAGACTCAGTGCGTGTCATGACCCGCTACCGCGTGTTCATATTCCAACTGACGCGTTCCCGCTCCGTCAAGACGCGTTAGGACCGCGCGTCAACTTGTTCGTCACCGGCTTCCATATCTGTTGACCTCGTGAAAATTATAACAATGAACAACGAGAGCTTGATCTACGATACTGGTGGTATAGGAAACTCGAAGGATTTCTACTACTTTTGAAAGCAAAAACTATTTTGTAAGGTGAGTCCGGCCATAGTAATGATGGAGAGGTACAGGCTTTACTGACCTTCGTTCTATACTATTCAGACTAGTGAATACCATTTTCTTCCTTATTTTTGGCATTAGACAAAAATGTATTTAAAGGTCATTTGAAAAATTATAAATTGGGTTGGTTGGATGCTTCGCTGATTTATCTTTGAGTCTATTAAATTCAATCGAGAACAATAGAACAAAACATATTATTGATTAATATGGTTCGCTCAGAAGACTAGTCCACCGGGAATAGAGATAATCATTATTATGTTCGGTAACATCAATAATCAACGTTTTGCAGACAAGGAAAAGTAATTTCTCAATAATATACTACGAAATCTTCTCAGTATAAAGAACTTGATCAGTAAACAATTTCTGAGGAGAATAATGAATGAAAAACTTTTCATTATTAGAAAGCACCAAGTTACAAACACTATTATATGTTTCTATTTCACCTAGAAATGAGTCTGTGTGTAAGGAGGGTCGTGTAAAATATTTATCATCTTGCATAACACGTTTTGATCGAGCACACGATAAAAAATGTACTTCCAATTGTACTCAAAATAACAAAGAATAGTTTGTAATGACCCTCCCTGTCAATAATTGAACTGTATTCAGAGATTCTTGTCTTTTTGATAAAAATGTATCTATCTCTTCTTGATAATAATATTCACCAAACAATCTTGACTTTAATTATCATATAATCAATTATTTATTTGAGTAATATTTTTGGAAAATTGTTCCTCAGATGGTTTTTCTATGCTTGAAAATCGGAAAAGGGAGTAAAACGTTATTGTGATGCCAAGATCTAGAGATTCAAAATTATGTTTTAGTTGGATACCACAACAAGTAAATAAGTCAAGTAAAAGTAGGTAGGTGAATTCGAATGGCTTTCTGTTGTTGGGGAGTCAAAGCAAGGAAATTATTATTCCATGACTGTGTTTATTTTGTAGACTTGTTTCATAACATTAAATGATAAAAATGATGATAAAAAGATCCTGCATCGAGGACTTTGGGGTTTTGATAATGATCTATGCCTAGATAAAGTGAGATTCACGTTATAAAGTCAGCACCCGATCAACATTGGTTTGCTATCCTTGACTCGTTCTGTCATTAGTCAAAGCAGATAGCTTCATCCCTCAAGATATTCTGATACCTCTATGATACATCATACAGTATAAGATATAGGCCGACTGGAATAACTTGAATTACAGTTACCTACTATAGAAGGTGATGGTTACAGAAAATCGACAACTGTGGAGTCGTACCACTTCAACTGACTTTAATCTCTCTATATAAAAGTTTCGCATAAAACATTGTTCCCGATCTTACATTATTATGATAGCCTTCTGTCATGCTACGATTTCATTGAAGTTTACTTTTCCAACTCATAGAGTCATCTTGAACCTTTGATGGTTGCTGATAATTCACTCTTCATTTCACACACTATTCGACCCTGCCTGAACGGTTCTTCAACTACCCCAGCGGCTGTAATTCGCTTTTCCACAGCAGTGTAAGTCACTTACTAACTTGTTTACTCAAGCTGTGATTCATTCGATTTTCTGTCCACCGACCCAGAAATAGTACCGTAGCCTATTTGTCACCACACAAATATCCCGCACCTTAAAACTTTACAATCGAGTTTACTTAGACAAGAGTACACTTCTTGAATTCCATAATTTCATTATTCTCACATTTCTCCAATCATGATTATGAATTCAACTATTTGCTATGAATGTCCTTCTTCGAGCGCACTGAAGTGGAGCTATTCAAATGAGTGAAAATAATGTATTCTATAAAATTGATTATATTGTTTTCGATGCCTTCCAACTCCTCATCAATCTACTCATGTATTTCAACCAATCTCTATAAAAACTAAAATAAAGCTTCATTCAATTCAATTTGGTCCAAATGATAAGGAATTTCTTATAGTCCTGATGAAAATCACAAGATGCATGAGTTACAACTGACAAAGAATGCAACAATAATTATTTACATTGTGCAATCTTCACAACACGATTGCTTCGGCTATAAGTATATTGGGCTAGATACTACTAGTAAAATTCAAAGATTGCGACCATCAGTATCTTGCTTTATAACTTACTCCTAACAATATCTAACTTACTTCTTCATGTTCAAACCCTCGCAAATTTTCCATCATCACAACATCTGTCATCAAGTCAAGAAGAAAACATAGGCTGCGGCGACAGTCAATGATACGTTTTAATGAAGAAATCAAGTGTGAAACAGTTTTATTTTTATTAGAACCTTATAGTCCAATCAATATAGACATAAAAAGGGGGTGTGCTTGCAATTAATATTGTAGCTCTGATTTTTCAATATATTATTTGAGTACATAAGGGAAGTCCAGAACCAATTTCTTCATGCAAAATTTCCTTGTGCTAGATATAGGATGGCCAAAAAAAATCGTATTTTCGGCTCATTTTCCAGTTTTCAGCTATTTCTGCCAAATATCGTAATCGGACAGAAAGATTTGTTCTCGCCTTGTTTTTAGATCATAAAATTCTGAATGAAATTGGATCATTTGGAACTCTCTATCTTCAATGAGTACTGAGTTATGATTTTTCAAAAATAAAAGAAATTTGAAGGAAAAATCAATTTTGATGAATTTTAGTTTTTGATCAACAATATCTTCCGATTGTTAACATTTAGACGTATAATTCAAAATCCCTCTGGGCGTATTTTTGTGCTCTACAATCTGAGATCAGGTAGAGCGCTTTATCTCATATAGATTTCCAGTTACACCTGACAACAATGCTCCTTGTATTGTGAAAAACACCTAATTTTCAGCTGCAACCCTCATCACCAACTACATTGTCCTCACATTGATATTTCGCACGATTACATAAGTTCATTAGATCATGTTCTATGAGAATCACCCGCAAGATGCACTTCATTTCAGTATTTCCTAGTGGAGAAGCGCGTTTAAGGACACCTCAAGGATCAAAATTTCTAACACCTATAACTTTTGACACAATGCTCAGATTTTATTGTAATACACTTCTTTTTTCTCGGCTCGTTAAGGCGGTCTAGAATCATGCATCATAAGTCAAATTTGGTCGAAAAATGAAAAATTTATTGTTGAGTGTACTTAAGCCCATATTCCAATACACAAAAAATGGCAAATTTCTATATTCAAAGCTAATGTATCTCTGTAACCCATTATTATAAAAATAATTACTTGATCTTGAAATGTGCAATAGCGTTTTTTCTTTCATGTGCTGTGAACGATTCATGAAAAAAAAATATGTTCGTAAAGTGAGATTTGATTGTTGAAAAAAATCCGGAAATTGTAGATATTTTCCTCATATCAACAGTTTTGGCAGTTCTATGATATGCCAGAGTGATTCAAGATGGATTTTAGGCAGCTGAGCTCGTAGAGGATGAATTTATCTCCAATTTGGAATCAATCGTGAGTTTCTATGATGTATCAGACTCGTTTTAGAAACTCTTGATCATGGAAAAATGTAAAAACTGAAATCACCATTTTTAAAATCTTCTGCAACTTTCGAACTGTATTGGAATCGAACGTATTATTTATTGGAGTGGGTAGAGGTGGAATATTTTCACATCCTCAATAGATTTGAAATTTCATCAGAGGTATTTCACAAGACATGCAGCTTTGAATATAGAAATTGGCCATTTTTGTGTATTGGAATATGGACTTAAGTACACTCAACAATAAATTTTTCATTTTTCGACCGAATTTGACTTATGATGCATGGTTTCGGACCGCCTTGACGAGCCGAAAAGAATGAAGTGTAGTACGATGAAATTTGAGCATTGTGTCAAAAGTTATAAGTGTTTGAAATTTTGATCCTTGAGGTGTCCTTAAGCGCGCCTTTCCACTAGGAAATACTGAAATGAAGTGCATCTAACGGGTGATTCTCATAGAACATATTCTCATGAACTTATGTCAATGTGAGGACAATGTAGTTGTTGATGAGGGTTGCAGCTGAAAATTAGGTGTTTTTCACAATACAAGGAGCATTGTTGTCAGGTGTACCTGGAAATCTATATGAGATAAAGCGCTCTACCTGATTTCAGATTGTAGAGCACAAAAATACGCCCAGAGGGATTTTGAATTATACGTCTAAATGTTAACAATCGGAAGATATTGTTGATCAAAAACTAAAATTCATCAAAATTGACTTTTCCTTCAAATTTCTCTTATTTTTGAAAAATCATAACTCAGTACTCATTGGAGATAAAGAGTTCCAAATGATCTCATTTCATTCAGAATTTTAAAATCTAAAAAAAAGTTGAGATCAAATTTTTCTGTCCGATTACGAGATTTGGCAGAAATAGCTGAATACTGGAAAATGAGCCGAAAATACGAGGTTTTTGGGCCACTCTGTATCTAGCACAAGGAAATTTTGCATGAAGAAATTGGTTCTGAACTTCTCTTATGTACCCAAATAATATATTAAAAAATCAGAACTACAATATAAATTGCATGCACCAATGTATATAGTGACTGGACTATTAGTCCTACAAATATAAAAATTCCCTTTTCTTTTTCCACTGGGAACGTTTTCCGCTCTCACACAATACGGTCAGGGACAAATGGAATGTACATGTACAACGATCAACAAACATTTCCCAGAACTATATTACCGTACGTCTTGCATCTTGATAAGAATGGGTTGAAATCTATTTGATATTGATTTTCTCCTCACTAATATTTTCTCTCCTTCGTTGAAAGTCATCCAATGATAATATTTCATGGTTCTTCACCGAATTATACAGTTAAACTTCCAGTCATGACTGCACAGGAAAATACAACGTGAGTCAATCATTGCAAACAGAAAAGGCAACAGGCAGAAGAGATTCGATCAAATCGTTTTTCAGAGAGTTCATTTCGTCGATATTCACAAATTCTCCTGCAAAGGTAACATCAGCTAGGAAAGAGGATACAAATATCGTATTTTGAGAGATTACTCAGGAGCACTCGGGGAAAAGTGAGCTACAAGACTTATCAAATTGATTATGATGAGGAAAATACGAACAAGCATGTTCAGTAGAAGCTCATGAAAAACAAAGTAAACAATAGTTGGATGATGCGTAACAACCACCTCTTAACAATATTTGCTCAAAGCAGCTTACCTCGTTTTCTTTTGCATTTCTATAGCATCCCTTTTAATGGAGAATGCATATAAAAAAGAGACGATTCCCAGATGTTGGATACATCTCATCATTTCTGAAGGTTTTTCTAGCTTTATCTCGGGAGGGGAAAAACCCTTTATTCTGAGGGATATCATCAGAAACATAAGCCAGAAGCGGAATGCGTTGAGAAAGCAGTATTCGTCCCCAAACAGTCGGCTTTTGCAACGACCGACAATAAAATGACTGGTGACTCCTAATGCTCTGCCAAAACCGTCTGTGTATGCTGTTCAGTTTCGGCGCTCAGAAAAATATATCACCCTACAATCTTTCCAACCATCGTGATAGTAAAGAAACAAAGAAAATCATCTGATCACTTTGAAAGTCTGATAAATGTTCAATCATTGGTGAATTTTGTATGATGAAGTAATTTACAAGGAGATCTCCAAGGAAAATGAAGAATAAAATACAAGTGAAAATTTTCACTAGCCTTTCAAAAGCTTTTATTCGGACTAAAATAGCCACACTGCATATTTTACAGTGAATTAAATATGATATAGGATCAGATCAAGTCAATAAATTAATGTTTCCACAATTTTTTCATAAATTGTTTGTAAAGCTACCATGGACTAGAAACTTGAAAAATGTCAATGAGAATTTCATTATTATTTTATTCAGCAAACAGTGCATTGTGGACATGGGTCTACGGATGAGTTATTATTTTTTAAAATGATTCATATTGCCACAATCAACTTGTCAGTAGCCTTAATGTCTTATGAATTAACGCTATATGAACTATGAGAGGATAACATCATTGAAATTTCCTGTTTCGCTTCATTCTCATAATGAAGTTGATGGAGAGCATTATCATGATGGAGGGGATGATGAAAAATGGAAATGGCGTTGAATTTTCAGTTGACAGAATATTTCGGCGAACATGAGTTAGATTTTCTGTGTGCTTTGAGAGCAGCTAACGCAGGTCAAATCTACAATGCTTGTTCGGGTGCCCGGAGATTGGAATAGATGTGCTTGCTTTCGATCTGTAAACATGTCGATTCCATTGCTCTAGTGTGCCCATGATTGAAGGGCTGTCATGTTTTTGCTGGCAAAGCTTTGCTGTAACAAGCCGCTCCGATCCGTTAACGAGAGACAACCGTTTTTAGCTGCCTGATTTGTTGAGATATGACTCTTTGCTGCATAGATTACATTCTCGAACTGTATGTTGATCCTCCATCCAGGTATTCTCTTGCTTGGTTTTCTAATCTAATTCTATGCACTTTTCAATCAAGGAGCCTTGTGAATGAGGAAACAATTACTGAATTGTAATAAGATAAGTCAATAAGAAATTCATAAACTTCGCAGAGAAATTATTATTGAAATAAGACGATTTAAAAGGAAATTCATAAAATTTGCAGGAAAACTAATAAATATTAGATCATATCGAAGTTTTAGATTGCTTCAAGGACATCACACATTATCAACGTGGAAAATCATTACAGATCGCAAATTTGATTTGGGTCACTTAGGAGAAGAACAGAAAAGTATTATTGATTTATTTTGGAATCCTATACAAGTATTCTGAACCCAACTATCAAAAATCATTACTTATTTATTCATATATTTCTCTCATATTCATGCTTATCAAGTATTTGAAGTCGAATGATATTTATCGAATTTAGACGGAAAGTGCAAATTTTATGCCATTCCAAAGAAACCTAGAAAGTATAAAACTCATTTGTAACATCTGAGCATAAGATTCATTATAAACAGCTCTATAAATTTAGATATTATTTCGATGATAAAATAATTTACTTATGTATAATTCAATTGATATAACATGTTTTAGGTTGGAATTCATTGGACTTAGCGACCTAGTTCTTGTGCTGGAATAAGCAAATACCCATTGTAGAAGTTCACAAAAAAACGTAATATTGAGAGAGTTTAATTTGAATTTCAATATCGAACTGAGTATCACGTGGAATATAAACGTGAAATTCATTGAATTCCTTGAAATGGTAAACGATAATGATCGAAACTAGAAGTGTCTGGACATGAAGTAGCATTCAGTCTTCAGTACGGTATGGATTCTCATTGTTTACATTCAACTCCAGCAACTCCACAGTTTACATCTACAGCATTGTCTTATTTTCAGTGAGACACAAAAGTTTCATTGCTGTTTGTTCTGTAACTTGATTGTTGACTAGAAAACTTTTCGAATAACTCTTTCTCGGGAACTGTGGGTAACTTTCAGGTTGACATAATTCTATATTCTTGTGATTCTTGGATAATACATTTTTTAGGGCTAGTCTAACGAAAGCATTAAGTGGAAACGCAGTGAATCATTTTCTCATTTACGAAATTACAAAGTGAATTGAATACTAAGAAAATGAATGTCGAGAACTGATGTAACAAAATTTGCTTGGTGGAGTTCGCATTTTTAATATAACCACACTCCTGGATCTCATACAAAAATGGAATCAATGAGTACATTGGAAATCCATAAACTTCCAAACTATCATATTCTAGTCTTTTAAGTGTTGTTTGAAGAAATTAAGGATCCAAATGATTATTATAATATGCAGAGTTATTGATCATGTACAGATGCTGCGATTTAAATGGGTTAAAAATTAATGTAGGTAAATGCAAATTCATGAGTTTCACCCGGCAATCCGCCGGACTCATGTATTTGCATTTAACTACATTAATTTTTAACCCTCATAATAATATATGTTATATTAGTGGTATCCCATTGGAAAGGATGGAATTGTTTGAGGATCAGGGGGTGGTATTTAACTCTACGGTTTCTTTATTTCAATTTACATGTTGATTACATAGTTTATAGAGCCAATCAGCAGATGGGATTCATCTTGAGGACTTGCTCGCCCTTCAGTGATGTAGAGCCTTTGATACTTCTGTATAATTGTGAGAAGCCTGTTATAATATGTCTGCGAAATATGTAATCCAATTATAATTAACAGATTTATCTACTGGAACGTTTACATAACAAATTTTTAAGATTCATTTATTACAGAAAACAATATTTTTTGTCCCTTGGATTATCCTTCCAATTCACTTAGAAATGAGTTCGATATCACTTACCTCTTTGAAAGTAAGACGCGATGTCAAACCACTTATTTTCTTTCATTATTTACTAAATAATAAAATTAATTTATGCTATTTGCTATGAAAAATTAATATAAATATGGTTATACCATTTCTCGCCGTTCTGGTTTATCATTTCATATAGCGCGCTCTAGAACTGTCATTATAACTCTCCTATCTACAGAGTTCAGAGAATCTTTAATCATTGTTCGGAGCACTTAGACGTCTCCCGGTTCTCCCCCTTCGAATTCCGTAAGATCTCATATAATTTGGTTGGGTAGTATGTGATCTGTCTTTTTGTGATTGGTGTTCTGATTTTATACAATTTCTATTTTATTCATTCAATTAATCATTTCCTTTCATTTTTTGTTTTACACAGACATTCTTTCTCTCTTCATTCTTTCTTCTTTTTTCTCTTTCCATTATTATTGATTCTATTTTGTTTGATAATAGCTCTTATAATCAATTATTGTTTACGATTACTTCAGAGATCATTTGTATTATTTCATATTAATTTTACATTTCTTCATTTTTTTTATCTTCTTGTATTTCAAATTGTATAAAGTGTTGAAAATATTGTGTGAAGGAGGCAAAATGGGATTCAGCCTGTTGCCTCCATTAATAAGAATTACAGTATTATTATTAGACACTTATAGTAACATCTATTGTAATAGATGTTACCGAACATCAATTACCATTACCGAACTCATTACTCACATCTTTTGCATTATGAAAAATAAAGTTTGATCTTTCAGATTTTCAATGTACTCAATCATTTCATTTTTTATTATTAATATATTCAATGTGAATCACTTCGAAACAGTTTGATAAATCGATATGCGGTTTCCGCCATTCATATTAATTTACTCTTCAAATTCTGAATCGAAATCATGTATCACATGTCCACCTTTCCATTGAAGAATCGAAATTGGATTCAAAATGGTGGATCGAACTAGATGGCAGACCAAATTTATGAAGCCATATAGGAGTTTTTCTCCTAATTCGAATAGGGTCCCACTTCAAACAAGTATTTTGTTAAATTATCGTTATAAGAAAACATCAAGCTGTTTCCATAATATTATTCTCTCCAACTCTGTATGATAGAATGTACCTAGAATATTGAATGAAAAAGACTAAGAAATTGTCAAAAAACCACTGATTTATTGATAATTAGAAAGACCGGTTTCGGTTATTACACCATTGTCAGAGTTTATCAGAGATTGACAATGGTGTAATAACCGAAACCGGTCTTTCTAATTATCAATAAATCAGTGTTTTTTTGACAATTTCTTAGTCTTTTTCATTCAATATGGATAATTACCACATCAACTTCACATTTCAACTTCTCAACTACACAAAAAGTACCTAGAATACATGATATACATTGTGATACATGATATACATTGATGTACATGTGAATACATTGTATTCTAGGTACCTTGGTATGATATGTGTATCATACTAAATTCATGTGATGTATGAGAAAACATTTTTTCCCAATTTAATTTATGAAGTGATGTGAATTCAATATATGTAATTCAAGTGAATGGCATATCTCCTTTCCCATGTCAGATTTCTGATAATACTTTTACCTTTTATTTGATTGAAGTATGGGTTTTTAATTAGAATCATATATTTGCTCAATTGAAACTACAGTAATAATATCTTGCAGTTATACGATAATATTTTTCTCTTAATCTACTCTGAAACGCTGCTTTTTTGAGAAGAGCAGAGCAGAGTTCCATACCTGCACCCTATTTGAGTTGATAAACCAGAGTATGGCCTCATCATTTGCTACATGTGATTAATCTTTTACCAATTTTTCGCTGGTATTAATTATCATAATTATAAAGGCATACTGAGAAGATTGAACATCAATATTTTACGGCACAATTAAGTAGATCGATGCTGTTATTAAATCAGTATTTAAGTTACACTTGAAGATACATAACGAAGAGCTCTTACGTGGGAAAGTTTCGAATTGCCAATCTCATTGATCTGCACTCCCACTGACTCTGATGAATCATCAAAGTTGAGATGTCTTCTCCACTAAAACTTCAGCCAAGTTGCCGAAGAGATTTTACCATATTGTGACTGAGGCTTCTTCATTTCCGGAGATGAAAACTTTCCTTCCTCACGATCGCCTCTTTCGTAATACCAGGGGGAGAAATTACAGGACGGCAGAAAACTTTTCATTAAGAAAATTACACGAGAAATGAGAAAGGGGTAAGGAGTGAGAGGAAAGTAAATAGCTGTAATAAATGGATTAGTGGAAAAAATGAGAAAGTCTGAACAGGGTGGATTGGACGGGACTCACTTTAGCACAAAGACGTCGGAGAGGGACTTCTATCCCGCAGAAGCTTGGCTTCTTAATGGAGAATGAAATAGAGAGTACGGGTACTGTAATCGTCGCTTTTCGCTTAGTGTCATGCAGAGTAGTCTTTTGTGCTCTTTCAATCCCAACTTCTAAAAAATTCTGACAGAATTTTGATTGGAGGATATATATTTTCCGAGTTTTCTAAGGAATATTTCCTCACTTCCATGGCAGCATTTGATACACTCAAAGATTGTTTCAACAAGAAAGATTGCAGAGTCCTTTCTAAAAAGGAAAGCTCTTAATGCTCTTCTCGCTCTGCATCTCGGATTCAAATCAGACAGAAAATCTTCAGCATTCAATTCAATTATTTCCAAGCATTTTCATTGTTAGGAGTTGAAAGTTTCATTCTAGCATACTACTGTTGTATTCTGTAGGGCTTGCAGTTCAGCTCAAGTTCAAATGTGCCGGCGCTTACTATCACATTGATTTTCTATCTTGATTCAAATTACGTTATTATTTGTGATAGTCGCCTGTACAATATAATGTAATGTAATAACAGTTGATAAAAGTGCATTCCGGATTCAAATTTTCACTTTGGGAATTAATGAACATTACTTATAAAGATATGTTTGTAGGAATGAACAGTTTCTTCAACGTAGTATCTATTTTCGATTGAAGATTATTCTACATAGAATAAGTAGAGACTTGGGAAAAATATCCAATATATTGTGAGCTCATTTGACAGGAAGTATCAATTCGACAACACAGCAATTTAAATGAATGAAGTTACATGGACTTGCATAAAAATATTAAAATTTCACACAATTTGGCAACACGGATATTTTCTCAAAGTCTCAGCTTATCTTATACAATCACGGGTGAATTTAGAGTGTGAATTTCAAATGATAGTTCACCAACTACTGAAACGTTAAATAGACATAAAACAACACATTACACAGTCATGGCTCCAGATAGAATTACAAACATCAATACTAAGATACTGAAATTAGAGTTAGAATTCCACTTACGAACACAGATTGATGGCGTTTTTGCCAGTTTGAATCACTTACTCAGTCATACTGTTCACAGTACGGTTATAGACTCCATAATAATAGTTTCATGATCAAGAAAACTTATTATTTACTTGAAAGCTATTACACCTACACCTGCTATCATGTTGTGTTGTTATTTTTTATTATTTCTAGGGAAACAATAATTATGTCTCTTTGAATGTGAGAAAGTAGATACAATAAGCATTCGACTACATTCTTGCCTCTCTCTTGAGAGAATGAAGAACCACATAATACTGAAGCAAAGATACAAACTTCTCTCTTGCTGCTGTCAAATGATATCGACTGGCTTCGCTTGACTGTGAGGTTGATTTTCACAGCAGCGTCTACATCTTGCCATGACACGCACACAATCAGTTTTCTGCTTCTTGTTCAACTTTTCATTGTCTTCATGCCTCCCTGCGCTAGTTGTATTGTGTATTTGACATAATGCTCGGATTCAGAGCTGGCAAGAGTCATTCTAATTATCATTGAAGTGTTGGGTCGTGATTGCAACCATCTTGCAAGGCTGCCTGATATCGATTCAGAAACAACTCTGAAAGCAAACGAATAATATCTTTAGTGTTTCCATATTATATCCATTACAGAACTTCTAATACTGAATTAATGGTTTCATGTTCCATTGATATAACATAATAAGAGCCTCAGCTATTTCTTGGAATGTTCAATGAAACGTTACCATAAGCAAGTCATAGTAATTATTCTCTAGCATCTTCCATAATTATAATTTGAAACATGCTTTTATTATAATGTGGTATCAAGTATTTTGAAATATTATAATCTATGGAGATGACGGTAGAAGATGTAATGATTTGATGGACTATGGATGCTAGATGAACTATTCTATCGAAAATCATTATCTCTATATCTATAAAAGGCTATGTTGAGACTGTAAGAAGGTGCCACCTGGTGGCGGAGGTCTTTATTACGCCTTCAATACGTAGTACATAGTTCAGTTGTTGATCAGTGCCCGTAGCGCCGCTAAGCCCCGACAGACAAATCACACCACAGCCCAAACTACTGAGCCTAAAAACTTGAAATTTTGCATAATTGTTTATGGTACCCTCAAATTCCACTAAGAAAGGATTTCCAGAGATTTGCCCCCCTGAGGGAGCTGGGGCCCCCCAAAAATGTTGTACCTTTCAACCGCTCATTTCACAGCAAAGTCACGAGGAACTTTTTTGTTCAGCTACGAGAAATAATTAGATCTATGCAGAAAAACTCCGATCAGGAGCACCGGGGGGTTCAGAAGAGGGCTTTTTTCGAAAATTTTTATGTAAAATCACACTACAGCTAAAACTGATTGGCGTACAGACTTAAAACTGTGCACAAATATTCTTCAAACGTGCTAGACGCGCACTAAGAACGGTTTTTGAGATATTTTGCCTCTAAGGATTTCAAAGGATGAAAAAGGATCCTATTAAATAAGGTTATGAACATAGTAAGGTGAACGCCATGAAACTGAGATAATTGACACATGATATTCTAACATATGTTGTAATCATCAGAAAGCTCAAAATAATCTTGTCAATCAGCTGATCGAATTGATTTTTCGTAAATCGAGAGCGCGAGCTTATTGCCACGTGTTTGTTTCATTGTTGTATTCTTGGCCATTTCGGTTTGCGCCTTCTATCAGCTGTATATGGAGTCTCATAAATTCCGATTAGAACGGGGCACAGAGATTTTCTTTGGTTGGGAGTTTGTTGATAATTCTTTTTAAAAATTCAAAATCTATTGCCATCAAAAATCACATTGAAAACTTTCTTAATAGACAACAAGATTACAGAAAAAAATGTCGAACCTACATTTTTCCTTCATCCCTTACCTACATTTATTTGTAGCACGGCCAGAAAAAAGCAAACCTTAGCAGTGAGTTCATTCAATATAACTTATATATTTTTTTGTTAATATTCTGTGAATAAAAAGTACGAGTTGATGAGAGATGTGAGTAATTCCTTATATTTGATCCAAATGGTTATTCATATTGTAGTAGTCGGGGTCACTGCAATCAAAAGTTTTTTATTCTGTAGCTAATAAATTTCATACGTATTTTTGAGTTGAATTGGATTATTACTAATCCAATTATTGATTCATTGATTGTCCATAATGTATCCAGTTTCCATAGTGGAAGTGATTGAACTACTCAAAATTTATGGCTTACTGGTCCCTCATAGAATTTATAGTATTCTTGGTGATTCAGCCTGTCTTTTTTCAGCGTTGACTATTAATAATAAAGCTTTATTTACAAATGGCCTACCCGGCGAACTTCGTACCGCCAAAAGGTCAATGTATCTCATGTAACACTTGACTTTATTATTTGGTGAATCATGAAATTCATCTGACAATCAATACTTTTATTTACATCCATAGCCTACTATAGATAGTTATCTAAAGTAAGCCATGTTACATCTCAATACGGACTTCCTATGTGCTTAGTCATGCAGCATTCATTATTCCAGAAACATATTCTACTCAATCAATTGGTAGTAATATCTATCAGTGAAGTGTTGAATTGAAAAAATAAAAATAAAAATTGTCACGAGCACTCCTTTTCAATTCAGGCCTTTTCCCAAGTTATAATAGTAAATTTAATACGCAATAGACTAGAGCCATTATTGTAAGTGAGTTAGCGAAATAAATTATTTTCTCTCTCTATTATGAACGGCCATGACTACGAGTTTCCCATGATAGATATTTAAAAATTGTGGCTCCGAGTCGTCGAGGAATGTAGATTATGGAATTATCTCTAAAACTTAGCCTTCTTGTCGCGACATAAAGTGCGATAAGTTGGAAAACAGCAAGCATTGAAATTATAACAAACTACCGATTTTGCAGTTACTATTTGGTCCAAAGGCTCTAGAAGCCACGCGATGATTGGTCAAATTGATTCCATTCGCCCAATAGGAGACCTGCTTCTAAATACAGTAGTGGGGATTCCCCAGTCGAGAGACCAGATTACGTTTCGGAGGACACTTTGCTAGGAGCACTACGAGAGTAAAGATGTAGTCATTATGTTTCGCCCTTTTTGGGCAAGTTTATGAGTTTATATCATTTTTAGTTAATGTAGGAGCTAGTTTTATTAATTTTTATTAAAGTTTAAATTTTCTAGTAGTGCCATGTCCTGAAAAGTTTAATTGTGTTTCTTCATCATGTACGAATAATTGTTTCTTCAAATAACCGCTAAGGTACGTAAAATAAGGTTAAAATATAATTTAGGGAATTTAATTGATTGAAACTTCCATAAGAGTATTGAATTAATTAAGCCTGTTACTTTTCAAGTTAATATATTGATTGAGAATAATCCTTTTGATTTTATTAGTGATGGAAGATACTTATAAATTTTTTTCTACAGAAGTATAGAAAGTTTTCAGTTACGTTACATTTGAGTTATTGTTTCTGGAGATATATTATCGTAGAGTATCGCTGAAAGTCAGGAAGATAGCCTTTAAATTGGAATGAAATTTTTAAGATTATGTTCATATTGAGTTTATGACATTTTATAATTTTTATTTTTCAGACTCTGTTTTCTTATGTCATTAAGGCTTTCGAATGATTAGTAATTTTTTTATGATAGAAATCTTAATAGACGAAGAAGAAGTTTTTCTTCTCCAGGAAATTAATATTAATGAATGTTCAAATTTTAATACAATTTAAATTATTTTCTATGTGTCTACTAATTTTATTTAATTAAAGGTAAAAACTATCCACAAGATGAATCTTATAAGGCAAACATTATCTTTCCTTAAAGTGAAATTTTCAATATTTTTTTCTTTTATTGTGTTATAAAGTGTCTTGTTTTATTAGGTGATAAATTCATAATTTCAGTTGATACTAGTTTTTGGACTTGTATTTGTAGGTAAATCAAATCATAAACTCTGGAATGTTCATTTTTAATTAAGGTTCTGAGCAGTTTTGGCGAATGCCCGTTATTTACACTTGGATTGCGTCCTATAGTTCATAAATAATAAATAAAATAAATGTTGGCTGGCGCACAAGTTTCCAACAATACTAGCCGAGCTACTATATGAAAATTATATTTGATTTCGCAAACCAAACGAAAAATATCATATAAGTTAGCATCATTTCAATTTGAATTATTTGTGAAGAAAGATCATGTAGTGATAAAAAGAATCAGTAGTTTAAAGATAAAAATCTATATAAAATGAGGATTCAAATAGAATGAGAGAATTTAATTAATTGTAATCAATAGATAACTCCTGTTTTAGCTTTTGATGATTGTAGAAGAGTTAGAAATAATGCTGTAATACATTTATTTACAGCGGTTCATGTGTGTCCCCAAACCAACTTCTAGTACTACCACCCCTTTGGTTCCGCAACTTTATGTAACCGCGCTTCACGACACCCGTTCAGACGACAGGTCTAGGGACGTAAGAGGACGTCGCCGTCAAGCCAAATTCAACCGGTAAAAGTTCACCGCCAAAAACAAGGTACTGTAACCCCGACGATAAAGCAACGTACAGACCAACGAAAGTGCAGTGTAGTGAAACAAAGGTTCATTCGAGAATGTCAATCAAAAGTGGGGATTCAAAATTATTATGAAATGGGTTATATGGGTTACTATCGACGAAACTTGGGTTCAACGGGCTTTTCTTTCTTGAGTAATTTTATGTTGAAGTTAATTATCTGTTATTTGATGACTGATATTGTTTGGTTTTGTGACGTATTGCTATCTAAACGGGGATAGTAATGCGCCCCCGAATCAGATGAAGAATGTCAACAAAGTAACATGAAATTGTTGTTTCTGTTGTTCGATTTTAGTTGCCAATGTTTATTGAAACTGTTTGTATTTTTCAATTATTTCAAATTGTAGTGATTTTCTATAGTATAAACCTATTAAATCAGGCATGGCAAGATTAATTGAAGTTTTCTTGACTCTAGCCCGTTCACCTGCATGAATTAGGTATAGACTCAGGTATTTTCTAGATGTGTCGGCCTATTTCTAAATTCTAAATTTTATTCAAAATTATCTTATCTATTATCTTTTAAAAAGTGCAGGCACAAAATAGATAGGTTAAATCAGTGTTTCAGAAATGAATACAAAGTTTCCATAGTTGTAGATTGTCAATAGATGGTCCAGGAAATATGCGATGTACGATGAATCACTCAGAATTCTATATTCTTTCCATCTTCCATTTTAGGATGAATATAAGCTAAGCTAAATTCAAAAATTTTCAAATTCTTTCATTCTTCAGTAATTAATGGATGCAATATGAACAACTCTCTTTCATGAGTTGAATATTTTTTTCTAACATTCTCCAGTTTTTCAATGATAGGGGAGTGATAATTATTTGTATAGGTCTTCCAAGGAACGATTATCTACAGCAGGTTCCAATCAACTACACTAACTTCAACTCCAAACTACGGTTTTAATACCAGTTCACAATTTATCACAGGGTGACGTGTTTATTATACAGCTGGTAGCTTAAGATGCTCAATCATATTATCTTTCCGTTCTTCGGTAGCCGCTCTGTCGACAATTACGAAAACATAGGTCTGTAAAATGGATTAATAAATAATTATTATTATCCCCCCTATTAAAATTTCTTTTCAGAATCCATCCCCAATATTCCACATATTCCACACACAACATATTCTCAAAGTTCCATGCCGTTATGTCAAGTAGTTTTCAAGTCTATAGGAAACAAACAAACATACTAACAGACATTCATTTTTCTGTAAGGTAATTCCAGGAGAGATGCCCCACCGGGAGAGTTGCCCCACTTGCTGTAGTTCTCAAACATAATGATAGAGGGCTCTTCTAGTACATTCATTCTGTCAGTTGAACTCCAGTCAACAATAGAGAGAAGTAACGACCGTTTTCTTCTGTTATTTTTGGCTGTAAAAATCAAAATCCATGTAAGTATTGTATTGTGTTTTCTTCCTTTGTTATACGATAAGGTGTTATATTTGAGGCTGATAATAACGTTTCCAAGAGGACATTGAAATGTAGTTGGTGAGAACTTGTTGTGAGTCGTTTATAGTTGATCTGTATGTAGTAGGCGGCCATCTTATTTCCTTTGTAGATCGACATGGTGCTGGGGCATCTCTCCCCTGTCAAAAGGATAGATGCCCTATGGAATTCTGGGAGAGATGCCCCAAGCAAACTGTATGGGAGAGTTGCCCCAAAATTTCAAATCCACGAAAAGGAGGAAGCAGATGGCAAAAGTCCTCACTTTTTCTGAGCATATTGAAGAGAAAAAACAAAACACGAGGAAAAAGTTGAAAAAATAGCTAAGAAACTGAATGTGGGCAAGTCTGATGTTGAGAGGAAGAAGGAGGAAGGAGAAATCAGGAAGAGAGAAACCAAAAAAAATAAATCTTCTCAAAAAATCACAGTAAATAAAAAGAAAGAAGAGGGAGGAAAATGTAGAACATCGAAAAAACAGAGCAAAGTTGGAAACTCAAACAGTGAAAATGAAAGTGATAGAGTAAACAACTGCATCGAATGTGATGAGAACTATCATACTACCAGAGATAGTGTTGATTGGATTAAGTGTCTTGAATGCTCTCATTGGTTGCATGAATCATGCACCATGTATGGTGAACTTTGTAATATTTGTGGCAAAAAGAAAATACGTCAGATTAAAAAAGAAATAGCTGATTGAAATCTTATAATGCAACTTAATGATTTACTTATGATTCACTTATATCAATCATGTAATTTTTTACTCAATAATACATTTCTTATTTCATTTCTGTTAAAACAATAAAACATTGAGAATTTAAAATTACATTCTCTCAGATTACCTCAATATTAATGAATGGGGCATCTCTCCCAAACAGAAAGGGCATCTCACCCGGACACATGGGAGAGATGGCCAAATGTATTAGTGTTATAAATGGAATTATTTAAAAACAGTATGATTTCCAACATGGAATGTTTCCAACAGATGTTGATGACAAATGATAACCATGTTTAATCACCAAATACTATTTCCCTCTGAATGTCCCAGTGGTTTTTATGACGTCATTTCCTTAGGTGGGGCATCTCTCCTGGAATTACATTACATAGATTTACATTTGGCTCAAACAAAAGTATCTCTAAATGGAGGTAGAATGATAAGGTTGACAACTTTCAGTTCTGTTGTTTCAACAGTAATGTTTAATCATTATGCTTAATGTGTGTATTTGTATTACCAATTGTAAAAATGCAGAGGAATAAACGAATTATTATTATTATTATTATTATTATTATTATTAATATAACATTTTTTTCAAATCATTTTCAAAAATTTCATGTACTAACCTACTATTGTGTTTGAGACACTTCTGGCGCTATCATAGTTTCACCTCTTGCATTCGTTAACTATATCTATAATAGAGTAAAGAGCTGGCTTATACACGTACGGGAAAGGAAAATTATGTTTGACGCATCATCACGTCTAAGCTACTGGACTGAAACTAACTTACACTTTTTCATGTATTCTTAATCATCCAAGGATGGTTATAGGCCTATTTTCAATTCTTCAAAATTTCATTAAGTCAAGTTTTCAGTTTATCAAGTTTTAAAATAAATCCTTGCGGAGCACGGGTTTCTGCTAGTAATTAATAGTCGTTGGCCACATAATGAGAATTCCCGACCACAGAGGCGCTAATAGAATTGTGAACTATGTTTCATCACTTGGTAACGGTAACGGATGATAATGGATGAAGAAAGTTGAGAAACACTCATTACCAGCTGGAATTACCAAAGATTATATATCTGCAATAGAAATAGCTTAAAATGAAAATAATGAAAAATGGGAAGAGGAACCAGAGACAAAAGAGCAAAGTGGGAACAAAATGGAGCGAAGAGACGACAGCTGAGTTCTCACTGAAAATGGAGAGCCGGTGAGAAAATAAAAAGAAGTAGCGAGGATTGATTTTGATAAGGGTAGGCCTACTCTACTTGAAATTTTTCCGACTACTAGACTACTACTATTAATAATAATTATCATCATCATCATCATCCTTGATAGGTGAACGTAATACATCATGGTTATGATAATAGTAACACAAATGGATGAACAGAAATATAGTAGTAATAATGGTACTTTTTATCAGCTTGAATTTATTGTTTTTACATTAACACGAGAGCTTATGATTCATTCTCTTTTCTCAAATTGATAGTGTAATGAAGAATTACAATATTGGAGAATCAAAAGGTTTCTCTCTCTCTCTCTCTCCATATATATATATATATATATATATATATATATATATATATATATATATATATATATATATATATATATATATACAGGGTGATTCATAATTATGGTAGAATAATTTGATACGTGATAGTAGAGTTGAAAATAAGAAAAAAAGTTCTCATAAACATATATCCATAAACGCTACATTAGTGAGCTATACAGGGTGAAAGATTTCGCCCGGAATTCAGTTCCTCTGGTGAAATACACCGATGCTGAATTGTTTGGGGACTAGTTTTGAAAACCTTATGCTGAATTCATATGGAAAAAAATATCTGAAAAATTGAATGAAACTAGTCTGGAAGCTGTAGTGTGAGTAGTTTTTGAGAAAAAAGTTGAAATATGAAAAAAATCTAAGTAGAAAAACACAGACTTCTACGTTTGATGCCCAATAACTTTCTTTAATGACCAGTAAACAAATAATTTTTCGCAATAAAAATTGTAGAAAATTCAATCCTGAAAAGAATTATGTAAGCTGTGTGAACTAAATTCAAATAAAAGTTGAATAAAATGTATTCTTATGTAGTACATTACACCACAAAAATTTGCTGTTTTATGTGGAGAGAACTAATAACTCATAGGTTGTAGCTGATTGCAATTAAAATATTCGGTTTTTATGAAAAGTTTTTTTTATATGAAAGTAGCATATCTAAATGACATTAAACTTATACCAAAAGACTAGTAGATTATGCCATTAAGCCTGGGAGGAAGCTCGAACAGAAGTAGATGATCTCTTATGATTTCTGCCCAAATGTTTACTGAAAACTTTGTCAAAACGTAAGTCAAACGGACAAAGTAAGTCAATACAAACGGATGTACCCGGTTAATTCTTTTACATAATTATAATATACTAGCTGGGACCCGTGCTTCGCAAGGATCTGTTGTAAAACTTGACGTAATGAAATTTTGAAGAATTGAAAATAGGCCTATTTCCATCCTTGGTTAATAAAGGATCTATATGCAAAATTTCAAGTTAATTAGTCCAGTAGTTCAGACGTGATGATGCGTCAAACATAATTTTCCTATCCCGTACGTGCATAAGCCAGCTCTTTACTTTATATAATTATCATAGATATAGTTTACAAGATATAGAACTGTGGAACAGAATAGTGGTGAAACTATGATAGCGCCAGAAGTGTCTCAAACGTATTAGTAGGTACTACATGAACTTTCTGAAAGTGATTTGAAAAAAATGTTGAAACAACAGAACTGAATCCTTATCATTCTACCTTCATTTAGAGACGCTTTATTATTAATAGTCAACGCTGAAAAAGACAGGCTCAATCACCAGAAATACTATAAATTCTATGAGGGAGCAGTAAGCCATTCATTTTGAGTAGTTCAATCACTGAATACATTATAGACAATCAATACGTATGAAATTTATTAGCTACCGTACAGAATAAAAAACTTTTGATTGCAATGACCCCGACTGCTACAATATGAATAATCATTTGGATCAAATATAAGGAATCACTCGCATCTCTCATGAACCCGTAATTTTTATTTACAAAATATATATATTCAGTTATATTCAATAAACTCACGGCTAGTACTCAAGTTTGTCTTTTTCTGGCCGTGCTACAAATAAATGTATATATAATTATGTTTGACATTTTTTTTCTGTAATCTTGTTGTCTATTAAGAAAGTTTTCAATGTGATGGCAATAAAATTTGAATTTGAAAAAAGAATTATCAACAAACTCCTAACCAAAGAAAATCTTTGTGCTCTATTCTAATCGGAATGTATGAGACTCCATATACTGTACAGCTGATAGAAGGCGCGAACCGAACTTGCCAAGCATACAACAATGGAACAAACACGTGTCAAGCTTGCGCTCTCAATCAATGTAAAATCAATTTGATCAGCCGATTGATGAAGTTGTTTTAAGCTTTCCAATGATTACAACATATGTTAGAATATCATGTGTCAATTATCTCAGTTCCATATGGAGTTCACCTTACCATGTTCATAAGCTTACTTAATAGGATCCTTTTTCATCCTTTGAAATCCGTAGAGGCAAAATATCTCAAAATCCGTTCTTAGTGCGCATCTAGCATGTTTGAAGAATATTTGTGTAAATTCTTATATCTGTAGGCTGATTAGTTTGAGCTGTAGTGTGATTTCACATCAAAAGTTTCGAAAAGTGCCTCTCTCCTGAACCCCCCTGTGCTCCTGATTGGAATTTTTTTCTGCATAGATCTAATTTTTTTCATAGCTGAACGAAAAAGTTCCTCATGACTTTGCTGTGCAATGAGCGGTAGAAAAGTAAAATTATTGGGGGGCCCAGCTCCCTCAGGGGGATAAATTTATGAAAATCCTTTCGTAGTGGATGTTTTGAGGCTACTATAACAATTGTGCGAAATTTCAAGTTTTTAGGCTCAGTAGTTTGATTTCAGTTTGTCCGGGCTTAGCCTTTTATAGATATAAATAAGAAGAAGAAGAAAAAGAAGAGGAAGAAGAAGAAAAAGAAGAAGAAGATAGACTATTATGTTGCTTCGTCCTGAGATCTGTATAAATGTCCTGTATCAACTAAATGTGCGTCCAAACATGCCGAACCGAACTTCGAACCGCGCAGCAAACCGTGCATTCCTCCGAACATCTTGCCTTTCAGTGAACCTGAGCATATGTTTCATAATGTTAAAAATCAGCTGTTAATCATTCGCCATACCGTACTCCGAACCGTTCGCCGTGCCGCTTGGCTCTGTTCTAACTGTTCGCCTCACCGCACTCCGAACGCTGAACTTTTCAGCCAATCAGAGCCCTCGATTACAATTCGCCGTGCAGCTCGCCATACAATATTTTGGCTATCCATCACAAGTGGAAAACATGAATACAGAAGTATCAGCCATTTTTTATTTGATTCAATTCATGTTTTGAACAATTCATTGTTACGAATGATAAATTGATAGGAGCTTATAAATATTTCCTAATTCAAATGAAATAACTTCTGAAAAAAATAATGATTGGATAAATACCAATATTAGATTATTGTTGACCAAAAACTCGATACATCGACAATTCATTCAACTAATAATAAACTGACTGAAAAAAGCACTTCAATTTCCATGAATTCAATTAATAGGATTATATAAATCTAAAGTGTAGGTCATATCTAAATTCACAAAGAGTTCGATTCTTGTTGGCAAGAAAGATGTTATTCAACGCAGAAATCATTGTTATTTTACTAAAATATAGGATAAAATGAATAGTTCTCCTTCCAGGGGGAGTTTGACAACCCACAAAACTCATTTTTCATTTGAAGAAATATCGAAAAGAGCATAGGACCTTATTTTTTTGTTCAGCTTGCCATAATACCCCTCATTTCAATATTAAATTTTTTGACTGACTCTACATTGGGTAAATCATTCTATCAAGGCTTAAATAATTTTGAAATTGTAATTAAATGAAAATGGTAGAGAAAAATTATCATATAAATATCAACACCTTTATTCAAAGACATATTAAATGCATGCGTTTTTATATTGCCGAAACAGCATCGATAAAATTGCAGATTGATTATTTAGCAGTCTCAAAAAACTGTTCTATAGTGAGGTCCACGTTATAATGACAGTATTTGATCAACTTTGGTTTTGCTATCCTTGTCTATCATTTGACAAAACCGGTGGTAATATCCTTTTCTAGCTCCACAACGATGCCAATTATGCTTTTGACAGTGTAGAAATATAATTAATTAATACAGAGAATCGGCATCGCAATTCTCCTATCTTTATCCACTGTCATTATAACGTGGACCTCACTATAGCTGAAAAATTAATAATCCATGCCACGTGTAGGCCTATACGTTGCATCAGGAAAACGAAGTTCAAAACTATGGTTTTCCTAAACATATGTTTTGGAGATAATTTCTTTGAAGCAGATGTTCCACATTCACCATTATATATTATTATACAGAGTTTGTGAAAATGAAAATATTCATTGATTACCAAAACAATACTTTTATTATATTAATAATAATGATAATAATATTATTAAACATATTTATCAATTATCAGAACAATATTATTGAGGTTTAGTGGAATCAGGTAGAAAGCAATAATAGAACAGATGTTCTTTTTCGAATTTCTATCATATTATTTTGTTATTTTCAATGATGACAACATATGTAAGAATATCACAAATGTCAATTATAAATTATCTCCTTTCCATATGGCGTTCACCGTATCATGTTCATAAGCTTACTTAGTTGGATCCTTTTTCATCCTTTGAAATCCTTAGAGGCAAAATATCTCAAAATCCGTTCCTAGTGCGCATCTAGCATGTTTGAAGAATATTTTTGCGAAATTTTAATCTGTAGGCTAAGTAGTTTGGGCTGGAGTGTGATTTTCCATGAAAATTTTCGAAAAATACCCTCTCCTGGACCCCTATGTGCTCCTGGTCAGAATTTTTCTGCATAGGTCCAAGTTTTTTCATAGCTGAACAAAAAAGTTCCTTATGGCTTTGCTGTGAAATGAGCGGTTAAAAAGAGCAAAATTTTGGGAGGGCCCCAGCTCCCTCAGGGAGGCAAATTTCTGAAAATCATTTCTTAGTGGATGATTTGAGGCTACCATAAACAATTGTGCAAAATTTAAAGTTTTTAGGCTCAGTAGTTTGGGCTGTGGTGTGATTTCAGTCTGTCGGGGCTTAGCCTTTTATAGATATAGAGAAGAGAAGAAGAGAAGAAGAGATATATACTCTAACACCAAGCTTCTTTTTTGGAATTTCTGTTACTGCCATTCTTGGAAAATACATTACAATTCTTATTGGTGCCATTGACATTCCTCACCAATATTGACTACAGTAGTCGTCTTTTTTACTTCGTGTTTTGAATCTATTGAGTTAGAGTGAAAGGCGCATCACTTTCATCTCATTTTCAAAATAAATTCTTCTGCTTCCTTTGGGATTCACAAGCGTTCTTCAACCCATGTTCTTTTTCCTGTTCAACAAACACAAACTCCATTCCTTTAAAGTTTCGACCGAAATACCTTAAAGTTACTCAACTCCATCGTTTTTCTCCCTTCGACTTCTTCCCGGCGCTCGCTGAGTTACTTCTCTCCCATTCCTAAATATTTCTTTGTCTGCTCGAAATTTACCTCATTCTTGACTTTTTGTTTCGGTTCGTTTTCCTCAACATTTCTTTTCGTAAATATTCTCCTTCTTGTAATGTCTCCCTGATTCTGGATCTAGCTTGATTTATTTCTTTGCAACAATCTTATCCTTTAATCTTTTTTCTCTGGTTCTACTCCTCTCCACTTTTCACCGGGGAATTATTCACCAGTCATCTTCTCTACCTCTTCTTATTTTACGAAATCCCTAGAATCGTTCTTCTTGCGAAACTCACAGGGATTGTACGTTTTATTGTAAATTCACATGGATGAAGTATACTGTATCTTAAATCTTAGACACCTGTCTAGTACCAAACTTTTCTTTTCCTCTTTGCTCCCTCTCAAAAATTATAGAATGAGAATTCGAGAATGAGAAATAGATTATGGGTAGAATAATGAGAAGAATACACTTACGTAATAACATAGTAAATCATTTCCCATGAGTGATAGATTATATTATTGTAACAATATTCATTGTTCCAATTGTGAATGATGAGGATTATGCGAATTATCATGAGAAGTCAGCCTGTTATGGAAATGGATTTCGCTGTTTTGCTTTTCTGCGTTGTGTTGTGTCGACTCTGTAAGTGTGTGCGTAGGAGTTATGGTACTAGGAAAATCAACGATTTTCCTGGAGCATCAGCCTAGTTCATGACCTTATAAGGCAAGGAATTTGTGTCCGATTGATTAACAATTATGCCTTATTTGGTTAGGAATTTGGAAAATAGCTGTCACTTGGTGGGAGAATGTATTTTAAATTATAGTTGTACCGTTCCATTGTATTGGCAGAAATTGTGATGAATATTCTCAATAAAATGGTAACTGCCAATCACAGTTAAAGTTGGTTAGGTTCCTATCTAGTGAGGCCGTACACAGCTGTCCTCGACAAGGCAAGTGTAGCCTACAGTGGCTTCACTCAGCGTCTGTCCTCTGTTGTAAGCAGAACAAAATGTAGTCACAGTATTTTGTGTTAATCATGGCCTTTATGCCAGCTTTAGGCTTGGTAGTATTTGGCTCTGGAACCTTCTGTTCCAGTAGCATATTCGGGTTTTCCGCCTCAGTAAATGCTTTAATCAAGAAGAGAGGATATCAAATTTGTCACCTTACAATGGAAATTTTCCTCCTATAACCGCTACTAATGGTACGTCGTAGATTATAATATAATTGAGGAAATTATTATCGATGAAAGCTTCCATCAAAGTATTAAATTCATTGTGATAGATACATTTAAGTGTAAGTGTATTGTGATAGATTTATTAAGATAGTCCTTTTGATTTGAATGGAAGATGGTAATGGTAATTCAAACTGATGAGTGATAGAAGAAAATAAACGGTACATGCTCTTGTAGAAATGTAGAGTACCTATAAGAAGGAATTGAGATATTTTTGATTTAAAATTATTTTTGAAGAGGAAGCTATGAACCTAAATTTAAATGACAGTATTCTGTGATATAGATTTTATTTGTTTTGCTGATTTTAATGAAAAGCTTTCTTGATTCTTAAGGAAACACCTATCATGTAATTCATTTTTTAAATTACACTATATATGTGATTTATGTAAAAGAACTGACTGAACAAACTAACAACAATACTCGAAAGACCTTGTTTTGAAAAATTGTTCAATCAACTACTGAATGAAAGTTTCGTATTATGGAATTATAATTATGTACTGACCTCTTTGTATATAGGGCATGACCCTGACTACGAATAAATCAATATATAAAAGTAATGGCTATTTGTATTTTAAAGTATTTTTTGTATTTGAATTTCATATAGGAAGAGCCCATATAATGTTGATTTTATGATATAACTGAAATTAAGTTAATTTTTTTTATCCTAGTTTATTTTTTATTCTAACAGCGGTCAATGTACGAGTCCATCAATGTACGAGTTCATCAATGAACGTGTGTCTTTAAGCCGCTGAGATGCCTCTAAATCGATGGCAGTCCTAGAAGCTTGGGGTATGCTGTCTCCTGTCCATCTGGACGTGTAGAGAGCTCAATCACCGAGCCTAAATTCAGATTGAAGAAACAGCTTTGCGGTAACAACTTTTTTCAAATCAAACAAACGTCCCAAGAACTTCGGATGTGGCAGAATGGGTTTTAGTGACTATGGACTTTCAAAAAGGGGAGGGGTGTAAAACGTGAACCATTTAAATCAATTAAAACGTGCTGAATTAGACTCTTTTTGTTAAATCGTAGCTTTGATTTGGGAATTAATGGATTACAAATTTTTATTTCGTTTGATTAGTAGATTTTCGGTTGTATCTTTACATTGAAATGTGAGGCCATATTTTCTCTGTAAGGATCCAGCTGGGAATTTCTTTGAATTTATATTTCATAATCTACTAAACTACTAAAAGTTGAATTAGTATAATTATGAAATGTTTAAAGGTCCCTTATTGATAAATTAATGGTTTAAAATAATTTTGGTCTCCAAGTTGTAAAGGATTAAATGAAGTTTCAAGGACCCTACATAACCTTTTCTAAATTTGTTTTGATATCACATAATTTTGAATAGTTTTCCAAGGTAGAATTCCGTGATGTGATACTTCAGGAATATTTGTCTTTACAGCTTTCATATATTATAATACAGAATAAAATGTTATCGGGGATTATTAATGTTTGATCATATTTTGATAGTGTTTTAAAATTTTCCAAGTGTGTTCTAAATGTGCTAAGAGTATTCTGACTTTTATGTTGATCTTTTCTTAAAATATGTATTGTTATATAATTATGATTAACTTCTGAGAAATATCTATGATAACTTTCAATTCTTCTTTCTAAAATTAGAGTCCTTTAAGCTTCTCATGATTCAATCTAAGATGTTTTCAATGTAGAGCAGACAGAGTAGGATACTATCGAATTAGCTATATCGGAGATAACTTTCTAAATTTAGTGATTCTATTTTCGGTTTTCATGATGTAACTTAATTTTGTTTTATTAACTGTTGAATTTAACTGTAAGAGGTGACAATATAATTGATATCTTCTCTATTCCGTTGTCTCTCTTGTCATTTCTGGATTCCCGTTCTCTAGCACTAGGTATGTTTATCAAGCATCCCTTTTATTAAGTTATATTGTATGTGCTTCCAAATTCTAAATTCCAAATTAACTTTCAAAATTCATAGCACGGCACATTATTCAGTAGGGTAACTGTGACAAATCTTAATCAGATTTGAAACAAGAATTAGATCATCCTAGTGCACGAATATCGCAACCCTCACAGTTGAGATGTAAATGAATGAGGAAGGAGGTGACTAATTAACACCAGAATTATGCATATGCTACAGAGTAGCGTGAGTAAGGAGTATTTACATCTTGATTAATCAAGTGCATGTCAGGAGTGTTGTAACGTAGCCGACGTAGAATGATTGAGCCGAATGGGTGGTGTGTGCACTCGAATACGGCTGGAGAAAGAGGGTATGGTATGATAGTGAAGAGGTTTGCGGAGAAAGCACTTGAAGTCGGAGCATTAATTCATTAGACTAGGCTGTGGATCAGGATTAGGATTTGAGCTGCAATCTTCGTACAAGCTGAATAAGACGCTGTAATTGAATTAGATCAGTTTTTCATTCATGGTTGAATTCAAGAATTTCTGAGCAGTTAAGGGATTGAGATGGCTATGAAGTTCGATCTTCCTAGATGAAAATGCTAGGTGGTTGAGGGTTCAATATTGTTTTTCTAAACAGTCTTTCCAGTATGCAGTGCTAACAAGTCAACTGTCAGCAGGACAAGTTTCAAGCCTCGCGCACACCATTGCGAATCGCAAGACGGCGCCGGGAGTACTAGATTGTTAAAGCTGTGGATGAATGGTTGGTAGCCTATCGTCGCCGTCATGGTATTCGCAATGGTGTTCGCAAGGCTTGGAGAGGTTTGTTCCAATTCTGACAAGAATTTCGATCTCATGAAATGGTAAAGGATGTCCAGTGATAAGAATATCAATGGAAGAGCAAATAATCAAGAGGGTTTTCTGGGTAATTTTTGAAATTAGCCTCTCATCAAATTATCAGCTTCCTTTATCAAATTATCAAGGCTCTAAAGGAAAAAGGGATGAGTCTATTCTATGTTTCTACAATTCTATTTCCTCTAATCATGTTTATTCTCCAGTCAGAATCAATCATTTGAACAGATCAACTGAATAATTTTCCACTCCCATTCTCATCTTGGACTAACTTGTGACTAGTTGTACTTCTGTGACGAGATAATCCAGAGAATAGCTCTGATAAAAATTATTGTTATGATAATTTATGAATCAGTATAAAACTAGCGAAATTTTTCCATCTCGACATTTGAGAATAGCAGTTAGCCAAAAATTAATGTGTCATAAAATAATAACAAAGGTTATTATGGTGATAAATGAACACGATATTGTTAATTTCACATTTTTGAGGGTTAAACATAATTTTAAAGGGCAATATGGCATTCCTTTATCAATAAAAACTTTAATTACTACCGTTTCTATTGAGTTCAGGAATCGATTTTGTTTGAATAGATGGGAGCAAGCTAGTACTTTAGTAATTGAATATATATTTTTTCCAATTAATACCCATGTAAACAGACAGAATTATGACAGAATGAGAGTTCATCAAAGAACCTGACATGAATTATCTCTTTGTAGGGTATTGTTTTGAAAATTGGTCTTCTGTGGGCTACTGAATTTTCATAATAGCTCATCATCATTTATCTCCATTCAGTGGTAGCAGATACATTGATCAATTCTAATAATAGCCTACATCATTAGCGCATGATAAATACGCATTAATGGTTGTGTGTTGAATAATAACCCATTTATCAATTTTGATAATATTAATTTAGAATAGTGGATTAAAATCTTTTCCAAAAATAATATCAGTTATTTATTCATTTATTTATTTACAATGTCAAGGAAGACTACAGAAATATTATACAGACTATTTGAAAGTTTATAATCTTTCATCGTCTACTATCAGTATTTGGGTTCTATTTAGATAACAGTACATGCTCCAATGATATTTTGATTATAAGTAAATAGAGTAAGCTGGTGAGTAATAAAATTGGTACAGATTTAGTGACCAGGATTCTATATTGCAATACACTGTAGCAAAAGATGATGATAATAATTGATGCTTCCACTTGTTAGTGGAGTCGAGCTACATCCCTTCATCACACTCATTTTACTTTCATTCACCTATTAGAGATTACTTAACTGATAATCTATTTGTATACAATGATTCTCTTATACTCGTTACAGAGTGCAATAAAGTGTAATACAGTACAATGCAGTACAGTACAGTTACAATATAGTACAATGCAGTACAATTACATGACAATACAATACCATACAATACAGTACAATATAGTACAATAAATCTTCTGTGTTTGTACAGTTAAATACAATTCTTCAATACAACATGACAAGAATTATATTTTCCTCCACCTACTGTCTAGAGTGCATACTTTACTCCCTGAAACATAATACTGGTGTCACTTTTTCGCTCTCGGGACGAAAAACAGATGAACTCCTCAGGGCGTTAAAGTAACTCCATTTTAATAACATTGGAAGCATCTCTATTTTAAAAACTTACATTTGAAATAGGTAAGGAAGTCTAAGCTCAGATGAGGAAACATAATAGTGGTGTATGTCATTGAGTCAACTGAATTCAATACCTCAACCAGAATTTGATCAACTCATGAAATATATGTTTGTATGATATTACATACTTAATATTAGTAGACGATAAAAATTCATACATATTTTTCAATATTTTATTCTATTCAAAATACCAGCCAACAAATATTTTTTCAATGGATTCAACCATTGTTGATACGTTGATAGTCGGCCAGCTGATAATTGTTATAACTTTTGCCGTTAGATAGCGCAATCGGCAGTGTCAACCAGACGAACGGTTTTCAGTTTTTAGGTAATGTTGTAAAATAAAACATTGTCACCAATAACGTGAGCTATTAAAATTATGTTATTTGCAGTTCCTGTAAATGTAGGTGGAGGAAAAATATTGTGTACATCACGAGTGAAAAATGTGTTTCTCCCTCAGGGAAATCGTTGCCCTCGGCTTCGCCTCGGGCTTCAAACTTTTTCTTCAGGGGGAGAAAACAGTACTTTTCACTCTAGATATACAAATAAATATTTCACAAAACAATACAACATTACAAAAATCCTATTTTTACAGGACATTATCATTGTTTCTTGTGAGATTGATCAGTGCCTTATCAGTCTCATACAAATAAGATCTATCGAACGGATGAATTCAAAGCTCTCTCTCTCGGAGAATATAGTAATGGAATACTGAAGTAATTTTCAGAGTACCAGAAATTGCACAAACATTGGTTGGTGATGCTACGGAGCATCATTCTTTCTAACTTAGGAACTCAATGATCCTATAGGATGATGAGACCGTGAAAATGTTTTATACTGGCAAAAGGTCTCATCAACAAAGGAGCTCACAGTTGTCAACAGTAAAAAGCCGAAACATCTCCTGAAGTCGAAGAGCTCTGCTCTGTGGTGTAGCATGTAATTCACTAATATGGCTAGAAAAACGGGTGAAGAGGAAGAAGATGAATCGGCGGACGGCAAAGAGTCAGTGAGACGAGTGAGTGAGAGGGTGAACACGATGAAATCAACAAGAACTAGATGACAATGCGCACCAATGACGAGCTAGCAATCAATCAATGTCTCTCTCACTCTCACCCTCTGATAAGAGACACTTGCTTAACCTTTCTCTCTCACTCACTCTGCTTTTGTGCCTCACCAACAATTTATTTAGTTGATATTGTTATTTTCGAGGCTGTCATCTAATTGAAATTGATCCGATCCACTTCTACTTTTTCATGTTAATATCATTATTGACCAAACGCAGTGAGGTCTATGTTTTAACTCGGATTTTGTTTTGTATGTAACGCATTTACGGCCAAACACGTTGATAGAACTCGATGAGATTTGGCAGGAATATTCCTTTTTTAACTGCGCGTCGATGTATAAGCAAGGTTTTGTGAAATTTTACATTTTAATTAAGGATAATATGAGAGGAAAAGAATTTTCTCTATCCTCCGATATCACTATATATATTATAATATATCATCTACTCCGAAGATAGACTAATCAAACTTTAGAATTATCCATAATCATTCAGCTGACAAGTGGATTATTCATTGCATACATTACACAGATGTCTGTTGAAGCCGGTGAACAGCTGACACCAGATACTTGTGAATGAGAAAACAGCGTGAGCTCCACTGTTCACAGAACTACTAGTACAGGCTGTATACAAACTCCCTACCAATACTCTGGGGGGATTCTTCCTGGGTGAGAAACATATCTAAATATCATATTTGAATGGTCTGGAAGTCTTCAGTTACTCACACAGCGGCCATTTTGTTTTTTTCACTTATTTTTTGTGACATGGGTAGTATTTGATTACTTATTTATTGATTGATTTTTTTGTGTTTTGGATTTAATATTTTTCAGAGAGAGAAGACTCTGATATTAGAATAATTATTTCCGCAGTTGGACTTTAGTAAGAAAATATATAATTTAGTGAGTAAATAGTATTATTGCAGCGACAATAAGATTGTGCTAACTTATGTCTGCACGAGTAATTATATAACAATATAATTATCTATAGTTATTATATTACAAATTACTTTTTCATATCATATACAGTTCAATAATTATTTTCTTAGTCTATATTATGTAAATTCATCTATAATTTTGCTGTATTGTAAGCTATTGTATATAAGTGTATAAGCCAGTATATATTGTAATCTACATAAATAAAGTACTCAATCAATCAATCAACCAGCAAATTCAGGGATATTTGCTAGTTGTGACGGATGAGGTGGCTCCACGAGGCAAGGTCAGATGTCTGGTAGCCTGTAGATATTTTCACAGAGGAATACTGCACACCTGGCAAGTACCCGCTTGCCGAATCCCGTGAGAACCGACTCTTCCACTGGCAGCAGTTAGGCCTTCTGGCACACTGACGTCGAGAGGGGCAAGTTTTCCGGACGAAAAAAGTCCAGTCGTTGAACAACCGAAATACCAAGCGGATCAAAAGTCATATTGCAAAAAGTTAAGTTAGTTTTCCGACATTATGAGATACGTGAGTGTCCTGTGATTTGAAATTACCAGTGGGAGTGATAGCTGTGGGTGAGTCCCAAAATTTCCAGCTCCTTATAAAACATTTTCACCCGACCGAGGCCCTAATTAGTAAAACTCTTGTTGTAGTAAAATTTCTAGTTAGCATAATCTTATTGGCAGGTAGTTTTTGTAGGAATAATATTTTGATAAAATGTACTGCATATTTCGTTTTTTGAATTTCAAGTAATTGGCATAATAAATGAGAAATTCTCTAGGTAATACAATGTTGTTGTCTATCCAGTTCCCATGACTCCCTTGAAGTAATAATAACATATCTTCAACCTCCATCTAGGACGGTTACAATTTTTTTTCAAATAATGGTTAAACATACAAAATTGAAACTTTGCACAATCATAATTTATAACAACTAGACAAAGCAAAAAAAAATTATGTTCGTTCAAATTCATAAAACAAAATGGCGGCTATTTGAAATTTTGTTTCTTAAATAACTCAGAAACCGTTGGTTTTACAAAAACTTCACAGGAATAACTTTTATTAGTAGATTTAATAACCTATCGATACGTACCTGATTTCTTAAGATTGGACCAACATTAACTTGTTTCAAGTTTTATAATAGACCCTTGCGTAGCACGGGTTACCTGCCAGAATTAGACTATTTTATTAGGAATTATATTCATATTTATTATGATATTGTCTAACTAACCTATATTACACTAACATTTAATTATTTATTCACTTATTTATTGGATAGAGCAAACAATTCAATAGTCGGAGAATAAAAAAACAGGCTATCGCCCAAAACTTTTTCTACTTCCTAATTTTGTCACAAATCGTCCAAATATCATGTGGGTTATGTCAATTCCTATTTCTACACTAAATCATCATATCAATTTAAAACTACAGATCAGAATAAAGCAAATTTAGATAGATTTATGATAAAACTTTCGTAAAAACATAAAACGAACATCAAATTTACAAAATATACTAGTAGCTCTGTGAACAGTAGACCTCACGCAGTTTTCTCATCCACAACAGTAAGTTATCTAGTGTCACCTGTTCACCGGCTTCTCCATCTGTGTAATGCAGACAATGAATAATACACTTGTCAGTTGATTGATTATGGATGATTCTATAGTCTGATTAATCCTATCTTCAGAGTAGATTATTTATAGTGATTTTGGAGTATGGAGGAAATTCCTTTTCCTTTCATATCATCCTCAAAATGAAGAATTCCTTGGAATTATGTCAACGAGCTCAAGAAAGCGTTAGTAACTACTGAACTTCGATCTCTGGCTGGAAACCAATTAACCAATGGTACTATTTTATAGTTTGATATGTCCAGATGTGGATAGTATTGAACATGTGATTTGCCGGTTCAGGAAAGAGCTTTGCAAAGTGTACTGTACGCAAATCTGCTTCACCAACAACTCCGGAATGGATGACTGTGACGCGAATACGCGCCACCGGCACTGATCAGTGGGCTGAGGGGACACATCCCGCCAATGTTTGGAAAAATGCCTACATCCGCCACGAAATTTAAGTTGGAGTACCAAAGTAGAAATGTATGATAGAAAAAAGAAAAGTTCGATGTTTAAAGCCAGAGAGGTTCACTCCTCATCTATCTCAACTTTTCGTATGGAAGGGAGGAGAGACAGTGGCTATGTTCCTTATGCAATTTGCCGAGAAAGAGGACATGCTTCATTTCATGGTGTTTGTCCGATATTGGCGAGTGTCCGAAAAACATGGCTTGCGAAATATTGACTTTCCGAGTTTGAGGTTATTGAATGTTTAAATGGGAAGTTGTGGTGGATAGCATTCCTAAGAGCGGCTTCGAATTTAAGGAAGGAGTTGATATTGGAATTCAATAAATAGGCTATGACCGTCTCCTGGCAGACAACCTTAAAGGCTATGCCAGTCACAATCTGTTGTATTGTAGTGAATTCTGATACTACTTGTATTGCATACTGAAGGGTGTTATTTCTTTTCTTATTTTATGGTCTCGTTATTATTCATTTGTACTGTAATTGTTTTTTAAACGCTTCATTACTTTCCATTATTGAAGATATAGTTTGTAGTTATCTAATGCCTTCGTATGTGATGCTTTATCTTGGAGTTGTATTCTTTGTTTTTAATACAAATAAAGGCATTTTTCTACTACTTTTTACTTACTACTGAATTGAAAATTATGAAAACTTGAAAAAAATTGTAAAAAAAGTTTGGACAAAGCCTTTGATGTTAAAGTTTTTGAAGAAATTGCTTTGAAACTAAATTTATGGCATTCTCACATACTAACTAATAATAATTGGTAAGCCTATTCAGGGCTACCACAGAATTATTATTTCTTGAAACAATGAAATCTATATCGTATTTATTAGCTTAATGGCACCGATTCATTCACTCACTCATTCCTTCATAATCTACAGAGCTAAAAATCTACTTCAAATTTGGCATGTACGTTCAGTTGGCCATTTAGAGGCGCACTAAGAACGGATTTGAAAAAAATTCTAAAGATTCGTTTTCTCAGATTTTTAACGAACTAATTGGCCAAAAATGTTCAAACTTGGTACACAGGCTCAGCTGAGGTATAAAAAAGTTGTATTGAAAGTTAAGTTTCTCCTGAAGTTCAGAGGCCCAAGTTCCGCCTAAGATAGGCGGTTTTTGAGCGTTTTTCTGCCTTTTCCAGGCCTTCTCAAAAACTAATCGACATATCATGTTCAAATTTCGTACAGAACTTCAGCAAAGCTCTAGAAATTTTGTCTTGAGAGGACTTCACAATAACGCCAAAGATACGCCCAAGATGGATGGTTTACTGCGTTTTACTTTCGTTACCTAGCGTTTTTTTTCACATTTTTTCAAAAATCAATTGAGAGAAAATGGTCGAACTTGGTACAGAAGTTCTGCCAGGGTCCAGAATTTCGTCCTGATATATCTTCAAAATCACGCCCAATATAGGCGCTTTTACAGCGTTTCCCAGCGTTTTTTAAATGTTTTCATTTCTCAAGTTTCTCATTGAGGTTTCAAAACATATATCCACATTTATCAAGCAAATTCATACTTGGAAGGGTTAAATATTAGTGTTTGTTAAGTTATCCATATTTATCAAATCAATGCTTCTACTATTCTGTTCAAAATTCCAATCAACAATAAATTATACTGGAATACAATAAGTGTCATAATATCCTAACCAAGTCGCTAATCGAGAATATTAACTGAATATTTATTTATTTTGATAAAAATAAAGATTTTTGCAACTCTGCCCTACATAATTTAAAGAGAACTGATGATTGAATTGTTCGCCAAATTGGGATAGACTACAGAGACCGAAGACTGATCTACAACATCTATAAACAAGAAATTGGAGTTATTAGGAGTGGAAATGAAGAGGAATCTGCACACATTCAAAAAGGGGTACGACAAGGATGCGCGCTATCTCCATACTTGTTCAATGTGTATATTCAAAAGGCAATCGACAGAGTGAGAGAAAAAGTTTGTACAGGAGTGAGAATTCATGGGGAAACGGTAGATATGCTTCGTTTTGCGGATGATATAGCAGTAATGGCAGAAAGTGAAGAGGAACTACAGAAAACACTGAATGAAATGGACAGAATAATGGAGGAAGAGTTCAGATTGAAAATAAACATCCGAAAGACCAAAGTGCTAATATGTTGCAGGACAGGGGAGAACAGCTCAGCAGTAAAGCTAAGGAATGAGGTAGTAAATGAAGTGAAGGAGTTCAATTACCTGGGTAGCAAAATCAAAAGTGATGGAAGAAGCTGCAAGGACATTGCCAGCAGAATTGCCCAGGCTAAGATTGCCTTCAATAAGAAGAAAAATCTATTCACCTCAAAAAACATAAGTCTCGACGTAAGAAAAAACATGTTGAAAACGTATGTATGGAGTACTGCAACATATGGAAGTGAGGCGTGGACAATGGGGGTGAGAGAGGAAAGAAGATTGGCTGCATTCGAGGCATGGTGCTACAGAAGAATGATGAAGATCAGTTGGAGAGATATGATTACAAATGAGCAAGTTTTTGAAAGAGTGGGAGAGAACCGGAACTTCTTGAAGTGGATCAAGCAAAGAAGAGCACAGCTGATTGGCCACATCATCAGACATGACACTCTACTGACAAGGATAATGGAGGGAATGGTTGAGGGAGGGAATATGAGAGGAAGACCTAGGCTGGAGTATATGAAACAATTGCTACGGGATATGAGATGTGGATCATACTACGAGCTGAAGCGGAAAGCGGACGACAGAAAAGCATGGAGAGCTGCTGCCAACCAGCCCTACGGCTGTTAACCCAAGAGAGAGAGATGATTGAATCGAGCCTGGAAGTCTCTTTTGACTTTTCGACGGATGGAAGAAATCTCAAATGAAAAATGTAGGCGAGCGAAGCGAGCCAGCTGTTCTTATTTCTGGATGATCCAGCAAGGATTACAGGGGGCGGAGCCCCCCTGGCTACAAGGATAACCGGATGCCGACTAGTGACTGATAAAATTAAACTGTATTCATTTCAATTCTATTATTTGTTATTCAATCAAGAAACCAAGACAACTTGGATGGATTTTTTTTAATGGAAATTGCGTAGAATCGCACCAATTAAAATGCGTTAAATTTTCAAAATTTATAAGCGGGTACCCCCGGACCCTCCTGTGGTTGGGGGTATTTCTTACACTCCTCGATGTCACCCTCCCCCATAGTTTAGGTGCTTTCTCCTTCAATGTCCACACCTCCAAATTTTTTTTTGATATGCCACTGTTGTTGACAAAAAAAAGTTATACTCCGCATACACATGAATATGCTCGTGGAGATTAGAGAAGGGAACCGTATTAGAAGTAGCAGATAAGTTGGAGTTGGAGGAAGTGGTCTGTATTGGATCTGACAGATGGAAATACGAATACGAAGTTCTATTCGTGGTGAGTCATGTCTTGATTCCAGTCCCTCTGTAGTAAATCAAGTCGGCAGGCAAACCAACACTCCCCAACAATATACAAAATGTTCGTTCCAATCATGCAAATTGGGTTTTCCTTCATTTTGTGCATAAAACTCTGAGCCTTTTGTATCACAGTTGAGGAAGAAAACTTCTCTCCCAAAAATCATGGGATTCAGTTCTATTTCTGTTGCTATTCCAACATCGATGACAAACGCGATTCTTCCTCAGTCTTTACCAGACTTTCCAAATCAGGTTTTCATTTCCATTTATCCTCATCCTACAATGGAAATATAATGTAAAAATCACAAATATCAATAATAGTAATGGCGTGAGGATTGATTTACATCATTGATGACTCCAAAAATAGTTGAGATCTCCCGAATATAATCCCTTCTATCTTCTGATCAGGTAAAATTGTCATTTCACCACTTCTAATTCAACACGAGAGTATTGAGAATACTTCCCTCCGATTACCTACCTACCTTTTCCTATTATTGTTCTCAGTGTGGTATGGGACTACAGGTACAATATTAGGGCAGCGGGACGAAATAAAATACAATAAATGTTTAAGATCATGAAAATAATTTATCAAGCAAATGATATCACACAATCATTCATGTGGCTCTTCATCCTTGTTTAGTCCCAATTAACTTATAATATCAATAAAAAGCTAGTGCTCATTCTATAGACCACTCTACTCTTACACCAAGGTGGTGCTATGAACTCATATTATAAACTCATCAATGCCTTCTTGAAATAGCTCTCAAGTAAAACTTGATATGAATCCTGTAAATGAAGCATCCATTCGAAGATTCATTTGCCAAGAATAATATCTTCCATATTAACAACTTGATAGCGAAATCCTCTATCTGTGAATAAGGGATGAAACACTGTTTTATCCGTTCTTCAATGACCAAGTTAAGGATCGACCAAGTGAGTTTTGATCCATTATAGCCCAACACTAACAGAGAGAATAGTAAATTGTCCGATCTGTCAAAGCATTTAAGTTCATGGTTCCACCCTAGAATAGGAGATATAAGTTAATAGTTGTGAGCTGCACTATATATTTCATTGATGCTTTTAAGAAGGAAGAAGGATGCAAATTGGCGAACGGAAGATACGAGACGCCTTGAGCCCTATTAGCCTGTGAATAGGTTGGGCTATGTAAATTTCTATATTAATTGCTATAGCCTACCCACAGCTTAGAAGTGAAGTGGGATGCAGTGAAGACTGGAGCCTAATGAGTAGAATAATAAGTGGTTGATCAACGCTTCCAGAAATTTATTCCTCGTATCCATTACAATGGACGTATTCCGATTACAAGTTTTGAGTTTTGATTCTGTAAACAGAACTTACTAACAGGGATCAAAGAGCGGGAATAGGTAACATTTTCCGATCAAATGGCAATCGAAACCATTATTCAATATCAATAGAGCATCAACAACTACTTCAACTTCACCTCAAGGATTAAGTTTTCTACCTTCTAAAAGTCTCTTTTTTCCTGTGGGTTTGTAATATTAAACCTTTTGAGGAATTCTTCAGATGGCATCCTATTCAAGTGTAGACACCAGTTTCTTCTATTTTGTGTTACATTATAAAGGTGTCACACATAGAACTCTTCGTATTCAACATTCCTGATTCTCTGTAACGCTTCACTCGACGGCATAGGAAGGTTGGAATTCAAAATATTCAGAATCTTATAGAAAAAATCTGGTGTGGCGCCTCACACAACTTTCCTTGCCGTTATGAAAATTGATCAACTGACGCTACTGTTCCCGCGCATATCAAATCTACTATTCTAAGATCTGATACAGCTGGTGACAGGACAATAGCGCTGCAGACACACAAAGTCTGCTATCTCTTCATAGTGAATGATTTTATAGAATCAACCGTTGCCAACAGTTTGCAATTTAATAATCTTAATTTCTTGCATTTCGAGCTTATTTTCAATTTTAGGTGAAAATTTTACTGAACATAAATTCTAGAGATTTTCATGTTGAATCTTTTCCACTTTAATATTTTAGTTTAAATTGTATCTGAAGACTGATAATTGGGAATCTAAAATCAAACTTTGCATAGATGGGGCGGTGCTCCTGAAATTTTTACAGATATGGGACTTGTGGCAGTCGATAGAGCTTATCAATGAATTCTTCAGGTATGAATTTGATCAAAATCGTTGGAGCCGTTTTCGAGAGAATCGCGAAAAACCCTGTTTTTGACAACATTTTCCTCATTTTAGCCGCCATCTTGAATTGCATTCGACCGAAATTGTTCGTGTCGGATCCTTATAGTGAAAGGACCTTAAGTTCCAAACTTGAAGTCATTCCTTTGATTGGGAGATGAGATATCGTGTACACAGACGCACATACACTCATACACACACACACACACACACCACACACACACACACACACCACACACACACACACACACACACACACACACACACCACACACACACACACACACACACAACACACACACACACACACACACACACACACACACACACACACACACACACACACACACAACACACACACACACACACCACACACACACACACACACACACCACACACACACACACCACACACACACACCACACACACACACACACACACACACACACACACACACACACACACACACACACCACACACACACACACACACACACACACATACACACACACACACACACACACACACACACACATATACAGACCAATACCCAAAAACCACTTTTTTGGACTCAGGGGACCTTGAAACGTACAGAAATTCAGAAATTGGGGTACCTTAATTTTTTTCGGAAAGCAATACTTTCCTTACCTATGGTAATAGGGCAAGGAAAGTAAAAATAGTTTAAAAATAGGTGGAGAGTTTCTATTCGATTTCTAAATCCAATGATCACTTCGCTGGCAATAAAAGAATCTACTTGAATTACATAATACATTAGCTTAGACAAAACTGATTACAATGGTGTTTTGACAAATCCTTAAACCCCTTCCACAGGATGTCACTGGATGATAAATATTGAAATTAACATTATTAAATATAGACTATAGAAATGATTCAAAACTTCTATCTAAATCGTAATTACTATAGCTTTGTTTTGCTAACACACACACATTTTTTGCCGTTCACTGACACTCACTTGCTCAACTGCACCTGAAACATAGAAATGTCTCACGCATGTCAGGTACGAGATGAAATATTACGCCTATTTGTTTCTTCCCGAGAAAACTCTGTTCATATCGCACTTCCGACTGTTATGAGGCTATCTTTGCAACTATCATCCTCAACTCTTTGCGAAGTTTCATCATCTGGAATCATTAGTAACCAGTCATGTGTGGTTTTCCAAAACTAGATCTTGAGAAGCATGAAGTTGTAGAGATGGATCGTTTGTACTTAAGCTGTGTACAGAATTGCGAACGCTCGCTTTGTGCTCTTCATAAGCTGATTTTATCTGTATCGATACAGATACAGCAAGATACAGATATAATGATCATGTTTTTAGGTGATATCAATTGCTCTTCAAGCTTCAGTTGATTTAAAGCACTACGGGTGCGTTGGCGACACAGATGATATCCTCTCAGATGATACACATTCTCCTTTTGACCAAGTAACAAATAAAGGACCAGTCTACATCGGAAGTCATTTCGGCAATGAATGGAAGTATCAAGAAATGTAAGAGATAATGTGAATTGAATGATATAGCTTATGGATACATGAGAAACTTTCATTGATTTATGATATGTAATATAATCGAAGTTCTATTATTACTATTATTATCCGGAACTAGAGCAATTCCAATTATATCAGCTATGCTGATCACACTATTCTTCAATCAATATTATTGCATTTTAATAATCACATGAATATCATGTTTTCTTCTTCAAAAGCTCTACTTCGTATGGAATCGGAGACTTCAACACCTCATCACATCAAATATTCATTGTTCCACATAATTTTGTTTGAACATCGATATGAGCGTTGGATCAATGTCAAATTTCCTCAGATTCAGCTGAATCATGTTGAGCTGAACTATTGGACTCTCAGCTATGTGAGCTACCTCGATCTCTTCTTCTGCAATATATGAGTAACTCAGCTATGTGAGCTACCTCGATCTCTTCTCCTGCAATATATGAGTAACTCAGCTATGTGAGCTACCTCGATCTCTTCTCCTGCAATATATGAGTAACTCAGCTATGTGAGCTACCTCGATCTCTTCTCCTGCAATATGTGAGTAACTCAGCTATGTGAGCTACCTCGATCTCTTCTCCTGCAATATATAAGTAACTCAGCTATGTGAGCTACCTCGATCTCTTCTCCTGCAATATGTTAGTAACTCAGCTATGTGAGCTACCTCGATCTCTTCTCCTGCAATATATGAGTAACTCAGCTATGTGAGCTACCTCGATCTCTTCTCCTGCAATATATGAGTAACTCAGCTATGTGAGCTACCTTGATCTCTTCTCCTGCAATATATGAGTAACTCAGCTATGTGAGCTACCTCGATCTCTTCTCCTGCAATATATGAGTAACTCAGCTATGTGAGCTACCTCGATCTCTTCTCCTGAAATATATGAGTAACTCAGCTATGTGAATTGAAATAATTTTGAAAATATTTCAGAGACAAGAATCGATTGAACAATATTCGATCAAGTTCTACTTGCCTGGATCTTCCCATTCAAATGTTGAGCACGAATAATTCAGCATTTGGGCAGCAAAGATTTTCACTTCTATCAGATATGACCGGTTAGAAAATTCGCCACACGAAGTTTGATTCGTCTTCGTTGACACCTTTCTCTATTAAAAGTGAGTAATTGTTTTTTACATGCATTTTACACAGAGTGTCTCTCGAAAGGTGTTTCAATTGGAGACAATAGATTTTGAATCAAATTTGCAGAAATATGTCTTGTGGAATGTTTTTATATCGACCTTAGTTTTCCAGATATATCGACCTTTCGATATTCTTTTTGAACGCCATTAACTAGATAACTATCGGTCAAGATCTAATATTCTAAGGATATGGTTGGAGAGGGAAAGAAATTCCCAATGAGATTGATATGATTTGTTTCTCAGTTTAACGTATTTGGATTATTCATGAACGTTCAAAGTTGAAAAAGTACATTCGTCGATTCCAAAGTTTGAACGTTCATAAAAAGTTTCAATACGTCAGAAAAAAGACGAATTATATAAACCTTATTGAACATTTTGTCCAATTTTTAATCATATCCTTGAAATTGGATTTCAACATTTGTGAATATTGATGATGTGAAATATTTCTTCTATGTTTAGTTTTGAAGCATCAGAATTTAAAAATCTTCGTTGTGAGAATAATTTAGGGCTGAGAATTTTGTGAAGTAAACAACTAAAAGACTCAACCTAATTCGGACTATGTGTAACCTTATCTAAATTTGGGAGAGGAATAGCACAAGGTTATTCTATTTTCTCTTTCCCTCTCATTTTGATGATGTACTTATTGTATCAATCAATGAAGAATAAAGTTTTCTATTTATTGATGATTTTAAAAAATGTCGAAAAATCTACAGAACTCGAAAACTGAGGTCAATGTTAGAAAATTTAACTAAACAATTTTTGATGCAAGTTTCATGTCAAACCTATGATGTTGGCTCTGACTTCAGCTTTGTTCCGGCTTTGGAAGCCAACCAAAGGCCTCCGGTCTCGAACTTGGCTGGCCAGGATATTTTTTCTTGAGCCATTCCCGTGTTTCGGATGGATACGGAATATGTCGTTCCGGCTGCCTGAAAACAGCCATCAAGCTATGTCAGATGCCCTGGAATTAGTCAGAAGTGGCCTAAAACTTGGCTGTCACTACATCTGATCCAGCCAGGTCAATTGTTATTTATTTGTAACTACTATTAAAAAAAAACACATTGTTCCATATGCATTCTTCCTCACTCTATTCCACTCAAAGAGGAGAGAAATCCATATATTTTCACTGGATTTCCGTTCTAAGGTCAACGCTACTCCAAGTTTATAACGTATTCTGGAATAATTAATAAAAAATGGTGTTAATCTTTTTTCAATGTAATAATACTACTCCATAATGGATTTTTCGAATTTTCCTATTAGCGAGCAGCAAAGATCAACCAATTACTTTCATCAGCAAGAAATGTTGAGAGTTTTCCTATGGGGTTTCCAGACTGTCATGATGAGTCTCCTCCTCTTTATAGCCACTAAGGCACTAGATAGGCAACCTGCACAACACACAACACCGTGCGCAGGCTGCAGTTGTCATGGCAACGACCTGTGTTATATTATTTCTCTGCATAATTTGCAACTAACTTTCCACCGGATGTTTCAAATTGTGCGTTGGTAACGGCTAGTATTTTCCTCATACATAGAAAATTATTAATTGCTACTCGTGAAAAACAGCATCAAAAGTTGAGGAAATATCGTTGACCAAAAGTGAATTCCATTACAATCCTTATAGAAAACATAATGTCACTGTGCCACATTCTAGTATTTGTTAATGAGTAATCGAACATTTTAAATCTGCTTTGAATTATTGAATGATTGGGAATTTCAACAGCTTATAAAACCAAAATGGATAGATTCGCTAACACAGGCCAATAATAATTCTATGATAATTAATAAATCAAGTGAGTCCAAATTATTTTGGCAACTGTACAATGGTTGATGGGGAGTTAACTGCTCTTGAGTAATTTCCAAATAGAAAATCAAGAGGACCCTGAATCTCTAATAGAATTGTATGATGTTCCATTTCACTTCGATCGTGGAAGCGGTAGTTCCTCCTGATTCACTCCACATGCATGAATATCGAACGACTTTAATGACGGAATACAAGTGGAGGATACTTTTCCGAATTGAAATTTTTTGCACAGTCCTTTCGATTATTATATTTCAAAGAATGAGTATTGGAAAAATCTGGTGTGGCGCACTCACACAACTTTCCTTGCCGTTATGAAAATTGATCACCTGACGCTAGTGTTCAAGCGTATCTCAAGTCTATTAACTTATAAACAAAGATCTGAGCCAGCTGGTGACAGGAAAATAACGCTGGAGACATACGAGGTATGCTATCTCTTCATAGTGAATCATTTAATAGAATCAACAGTTGCCAGCAGTTTGCAATTGGATATTCACATTTTCTCAAATTTTGATCTTATTTTCAATTTTAGGTGAAAATTCTATTGAACATTGGTTGTAGAGATTTTCATGCACAATCTTTTCCACTCAAATTATTCCGTTTAAATTATATCTGAGACCTGAGACTTGAGAATCTAAAATCAAACGTTGCATAGATGAGGTGGAGCTCCTGAATTTTTTACAGATATGGGACTTGTGGCAGTTGATATAGCTTATCAATGACCGTTTTAGGTATAAATTTAATCAAAATCGTTGAAGCCATTTTCGAGAAAATCGCTAAAAACCCTGTTTTTGACAACATTTTCGCTATTTTAGCCGCCATCTTGAATTGCATTTGATCGAAATTGTTTGTGTCGGATCCTTATAATGTAAGGACCTTTAGTTCCAAATTTCAAGTCATTCCGTTGATTGGGAGATGAGTTTCCGTGTACACACATACACACACACAAGCGCACACACAAGCGCACACACACACACACACACACACCACACACACACACACCACACACACACACACACACACACACACACACACACAACACACACACACACACACACACACAACACACACACACAACACACCACACACACACACACACCACACCACACACACACACACACACACACACACACACACACCACACACACCACCACACACACACCAACACACACACACACACACACACACACACACACACACACACACACACACACACACACACACACACACACACAACACACACACACACACACACACACACACACCACACACCCCACACACACACACCACACACCACACACACACACAACACACACACACACACACACCACACACACACACACACACACACACACACCACACACACACACACCACACACACACACACACACACACAAACCCCACACACACACACACACACACACACACACACAACACACACACACACACACACACACAACACACAACAACACACAACACACACACACACACACATACACACACATACAACACACCCCACACACACACACACCACACACACAACCACACACACACACACACACACACACACACACACACACACACACACACACACACAACACACACACACACACCACACACCACACACACACACACACACACACAACAACACACACACACACACACACACACACACCACACACACACACACACACAACACACACACACACACACACACCAACCACACACACCACACACACCACACACACACACACACACACACACACACACAACACACACACACACACACACACACACACACACACACACACACACACACACAACACACACACACACACACACCACACACACACACACACACACACACACACAACACACACACACACACCACACACACACACACACACACAACACACCCCACACACACACACACACACACACAACACACACACACACACACACACACACACACACACACACACACACACACACACACACACACACACACACACACACACACACACACACACAATACCCAGAAACCACTTTTTTGGAATCAGGAGACCTTGAATGCACAAATATAAGATGATGGATACGATATGATATGAGAATGCTTCAATTGCTGACTTTTAACACAGAGTTTCTTAGATTGTATCCTTATCTCTATCCAAGTTTTAAGAGTGATTGCAGATTCTTCTTATTACATCGACAGAAAACTCTATAAGGTTTAAAATCAGTCTGATTGTTCATTTTCTCAAGTTGTATCTGTCGACGTAGTTCGAGTTAAACTGTGCCAGCATATTCACTAATACCAAAGTTCAACCATAGAGAATCAATAGCTTAAGTAGATATCCCATAGTATAGGGCGTTTATGTTGCAACTTTTACTGTTATCTCAAGCCGATTACTGTCGATTGTTGTCGAATTTAACTTTTTTGTTGGGGTGAGAGTGTATGGACGGTACAATATGAGAGACTACCAGTGTCACACAGCTTCACGGGAAAGAATTACATGATCTATCGGCTTGAGATAACAGTAAGAGTTGCGACATAAACGCCCTATAACATGGGATATCTACTTATGCTATTGTTTCTCTATGGTTCAACTTGGCCAATGAACTGAAAAATCTCAGGTCGTCGTGAACCAACTGCGTTCACTAATCTAAACCTCGTCAATATCAGCTCATATTCTATCAGTTTGAACTTGAACTAAACAGCAACACCAATATTGTGTGCCGTCCTCATAAATTCTTTTAGATTAAACAGATGATGTTTGTCAAATTCCATTCAATTTGATAGAATTCATAAAACGGAAAATACGAACAAAAACATCGTACGAACAAAAATCGATGTGTGTGTGCGGGGCTTAAGGATTGCTTGGGAATCCGGTCTCCACTCATTCTGTTAACATGTGGAACCAATCATTCCTACTCGCTTATATTTTATCTCTTATCGCAAAAATATTCTGCTGAGCTCTAATATCTGTGTTTCTGAAATGGTCTTCTTCTACTGCACCAATAAATGTCATCCATGTCTGTGACTCCATGTCACACTCACTGCTCTGTAAAAAGCTGAGGTACTATGGTATTGAGGACAAGAAGTGAATTCAATTGAAAGCTTTCAAAGTAATAGGGTACAGGTTGTGGAAGTGAATTATAAACTATTTACCCCTAGAACTGTGAGAACCGGAGAACCCCAAGGCTCAGTTTGGGGGTCATTTCTATTTTTGTATCAAATCAAATAAACTTTATTCAATGATATAAACAGATCATTGAATACAATACAGTTGCTTAAGAAAAATCTTGTCTGCAAACAGGAGTGAAATACATTCAGAACTCAACTAAAAATGCTTTTCTATAAACTCAAATGAAAATACTCATTAATTAAATTATCTATCCTAATTCATCCCACCCACACCACACAGACACACACACACCACGGAGAAATAATAATAATCATTGATAAAACACTGAAAGAATATTGAAACAAGTGACTGTCAAGGTGATTCATCTGAGAATGATGAAAAGCTCATTAATCTCACCGGAGAATGATCCATCAACCATAGGTGTAATTTAGATTTGTAAAATTAAGATTATTTGAATTTCTAAACTCGACGGGCAGACTTTTGAAAATTTAGGACCTAAGAAAATGAAGCTCTTTTGAAAGAGACTGCAATATGATGTGAGGGGAATTATCAACCCTCTAGTATTACATCTTGTATTATAAGCAACATCCGCACCTTGATTGCCACTTAGCCTAAGACATGGAAAGAACTTTAAATAAATGACGCAGAGGCAATATAGATGGATTCACTGAAGAGGGGGTAAGAGTAAGCAAGTCTACTTCTACCACATATAACCCGATAAAAGCCTCCTGCAATAGATAATTGACATAAAATATGATGAATATGTGGCTGCCCAACAAGAAATACCATAACTCAACTTGGACTGTACAAATGCAAAATACATGTTCTGAATAATTCTATTGGAAAAACATCTATGATATAATAAAACTTTCTAAGGAGAAGGAAGCAAGATCTTTTAGTTTCTGATATGCAATTCCAAGTTAGAAGCTCATCTACAGTCAAGCCCAAATACTTTATAGATATGGTTTTGTAGACTATACTACAGTTACAGTCCTCACTCTCTTGGAATAAACAATTCAAACTATGATATCTAAGAAGGTCATGAAGATCAAATGAAGAAGACAATGAGAAACAGATAAACTTTTTTTTGTCAGAGTTCAATGCCAGCCTATTTACTCCAAATCACAACTTGAGTCATTCAAATCGCTCTGCATCATAGAATGTAACTGTTCAGGTCCTTAGCAACATACGCCAAGACTGTATCATCAGCGAATGAAGTGATTGAGCCGTGAAATTCATGAGCGAAAAGATCATTAATATATATTAAAAATAAAACTGAACCCAAGACAGAACCCTGTGGGACACCACAGCGTATTTGTGAATGATTATAGCTGTAAGATCCCATGCTATTCAGCACTTCAGTACTTTACGCTGATGACACAACAATCCTCAACTCTGGATCTCAACTCGTAGATACCACATCTATGGAGTCCAACTTGCAACCTTGAGCTATCAATTGAAGCATCAAAAGCATGGTACAACTCCAATGTTCTATCACTCAATGAGACCAAACTTTGTGCCAAATTTCGAGTCCATAGAGTCAGTAGTTCAATATGTATTTATACCTCATAAAGATAAATAGTATGAGAAGATAAAATCGTTGAATACACTATTCCATCTAATACCACATCAAGCAAATTTAATAAACTGGAAACTTGACGGATTGAAAACTTGATGGGATGAAAACTTGATGAACTGGTCTATCCTCTGAGAATAAATTTGAGAATCTTTATGCAAAATTTGAAGTTAATCAGCTTAGTAGTTCAGATGTGATGATGCGTCATTCGTTTATTTCCTGTCCCTAACATGTATAAAGTGATTTTTGTTCTCTATAATATTCTCTATTAGGGGATGGGTGTGCACAGGATTCATACTTTGACCAATAAATTATAGAGCAAGGTAACGGAGCAGCTCTTCAAGGGCGAAACCTTAATTAGCAGTGAAGTTCCCGTTGAGCAAGATGTAGTTGTGAAGAGGATTTCGGAACGGAAACCAATTTCGCCGGCTCGAGTTGTCAATAAGCTGAGGGATCTGTAATTAGCAAGAGCCATGTCATACGAGGGAGGCTCGCTGCCAATTGTGCACTGTAGTGTGTAGTCGTCTCGCTCACCGTAAAACTCTCGCATCTAAAGCAAATCATAAGGATTGGTTTATTATTAATATTTATAGTTTCATGAAGTCAGGCTTATGAAATAGAGTTATCGTCTGAGATCAAAATAATGTACTAGTTGTAAAGCCATCTTGTTGAGTCAATTACCCATTATTGAAACTGGTTGATAAATAGGATGATCAGAACTCAAATGTTAGTGAACCAACATCAATTATGAGCAATCACCAAATTTCCATGAGATATAATAATGTTATAGAAATTCAGCATTCCACAGACATTCATAGAAACTTTCCAGCTTTCCAACTCCAACGTGGATGAGATGATCGACAAAGAATATAATTCCACACTTTCCTTTGTTCAATTTTTTCGTGATTGAGGAGTGTTTCCCAGCTATATAACTCATCCTCGAAACCAATTATTGTCCATGTCAAATGTTTTCAATATTTGGACTGAAAATTGGAATTAAATTCGAGAGTGTATGAAACATAATCTACTTTTTGGGCTATAGTGTATAAATCAAAATTCGGGGAAGATACAGTTTTGAGCTTTGCCTGTTGGTCCTTCTCCAATCAATTGGAAGAATTGGGCTCTGTGTACCAATAAATGAATGTGAACCAATAAATAAACTATGCTTTTGTACTCCTTAGCTTAGACGAACTATAGAATAGACACGCCCCATACTGAAAGTCGATGAAGCCAACCTCTACTGCTATATCGCCCCATCGTGACGTCAGCATCGTATAGAAAACTTTTCGTATAGTTTGTTCACATTGTTTTCCATAGCAGATTATGTCCATTTTAGATAGGAGTAAATTAAAAATGACCTAAAATTACATATTAAGAACTAATATTAAATTATTTTTATATCTCTATACTTATAAAAGGCTAAGCCCCTACAGACTGAAATCACCACCACAGCCCAACTACTGAGCCTAAAAACTTGAGATTTTGCGCGATTGTTTATGGTAGCCTGAAAACATCCACTAAGAAAGGATTTTCTGAAATTTGCCCCCCTGAGGGAGCTGGGGCCCCCCCAAAATTTTGTACTTTTTAACCGCTCATTGCACAGCAAAGTCATGAGGAACTTTTTTGTTCAGCTACGAAAAAACATTAGATCTATGCAGAAAAATTTCGATCAGGAGCACAGGGGGGTCCAGGAGAGGGCATTTTTCGAAAATTTTGATGTAAAATCACGCTACAGCTTAAACTAATTGTCCTACAGACTTGAAACTTTGCAAAAATATTCTTCAAACATGCTAGACGCGCACTAAGAACGGATTTTGAGATATTTTGCCTCTAAGGGTTTCAAAGGATGAAAAAGGATCCTATTAAGTAAGCTTAAGTAAGGTTATGAACATGGTAAGGTGAGTGCCATATGGAGATAATATTTATTTTTGACATGTGATATTCTACATATGTTGCAATCATTGGAAATAACAAAATAATATGATAGAAATTCAAAAAGAACATCTGTTCTATTATTGCTTTCTACCTGATTCCACTCAACCTCAATAATATTGTCTGATAATATTGATAAATATGTTTAATAATATAATATATTATTTACAATAATTATTGTTTTAATAATTAATTATTATCATTGATATAATAATAGTATTGTTTTGGTAATCAATAAATATTTTTATTTTCACAAACTCTGTATAATTTGTAATGGTTAATGTGAAACAGCTGCATCAAAGAAATTATCTCAAAAACATATGTTTCGGAGAACCATAGTTTTGAACTTCGTTTTCCTGATGGAATGTATAAGCCTACACGTGGCATGTATTATTAATTTTTCAGCTAGAACAGTTTTTTGAGACTGCTAAATAAACGTCTACAGTTTCATCAATGCTGTATCGGCAATATGAAAACGCATGCAGTTAATATGTCTTTAAAAAAGGTGTTGATATCTACATGATAATTATTCTCTACCATTTTATTCAATTAAATTTCAAAATTATTCAAGCCTTGATAGAATGATTGACTCACTGTACAGTCAGTCGAAATTTTAATATTGAAATGAGGGGTATTCTGGCAAGCTGAACAAAAAAGTAAGGTCCTATGCACCATTCTGATATTATTTCTTCAAATGAAAATTAGTTTGTTGGTTGTCAAAACTCCCCTGGAAGAGAACTATTCATTTTATCCTATCTTTTAGTAAAATAACAATGATTTCTGCATTGAATAAATCTATCTTGCCAACAAGAATCGAACTCTTTGTGAATTTAGATATGACCTACACTTTAGATTTATATAGATTATTAATAAATTCATGGAAATTGAAGTACTTTTTCCAGTTAGTTGATGAAATTGATTATCAATAGAGAAAATGATTATAATTTCATCAATACAGAATTAGTTGAATGAATTGTCGATGTACTGAGTTCTTGGACAACAATAATTCAATATTGGTATTTATCCAATCATCATTTTTTCAGAAGTTATTTCATTTGAATTAGAAAATATATGTAAGCTCCTATAAATTTATCATTCGTAACAATGAATTCTTCAAAACATGAAATTAATAAAATAAAAAATTGCCCATACTGTATTCATGTTCGCATGTTTTCCACTTGTGATGGATAGCCAAATATAGTGGAGCGAGCTGCACGGCGAATTGTAATCGAGGGCTCTGATTGGCTGAAAAGTTCAGCGTTCGGAGTGAGGTGAGGCGAGCAGTTAGAACAAGCGGCACGGCGAATGGTTCGGAGTACGGTACGGCGAATGATTGAACGCTGATTTTTAACATTATGAAACATATGCTCATGTTCGTTGAAAGGCAAGATTTTCGGAGGAATGCACGGTTTGCTGCGTGGTTCGAGTTTCGGTTCGGCATGTGTGGACGCACCTTTAGTTGTTACAGGACATTTGTACAGATCACAGGCCAAAGCAACATGATAATCTATCTTCTTCTTCTTTTTCTTCTTTTTCTTCTTCTTCTTCTTCTTCTTCTTCTTCTTCTTCTTCTTTCTCTTCTTTCTCTTCTTCTACCTATATCTAAAAGGCTAAGCCCCGACAAACTGAAATCACACCACAGCCCAAACTACTAAGCATAAAAAATGAAATTTCACACAATTGTTATTGTAGCCTCAAAACATCCACTACAAAAGGATTTTCAGAAATCTGCCCCCCCCTGAGGGAGCTGGGCCCCCCAAATTTTCACTTTTCAACCGTTCATTGCACAGCAAAGTCATGAGGAACTTTTTCGTTCAGGTACGAAAAAAATTAGATCTATGCAGAAAAATTCCAATCAGGAGCACAGGGGGGTTAGGAGAGGACACTTTTCGAAAATTTTGATGTAAAATCACACTACAGCTCAAACTAATTGCCCTACAGGCTTATAACTTTGCACAAAATTCTTCAAACATGCTAGACGCGCACTAAGAACGGATTTTGAGATATTTTGCCTCTAAGGGTTTCAAAGGATGAAAAAGGATCCTATTAAGTAAGCTTATGGTAAGGTGAACTTCATTATGGAACTGATATATTGACACATGATATTCTAACATATGTTGTAATCATTGGAAAGGTTAAAACAATTTCATCAATTAGCTGATCGAGTTGATTTTGCGTTGATTGAGAGCGCGAGCTTACCACGTGTTTTAAGTGGTAAACGTTCTACAGATTTATAGTATCCTGGTGATTGAGCCTGTCTTTTTCAGCGTTGTCTATTAATAATAAAGCTTAATTTACAACTAGCTTACCCGCGAACTTCGCACCGCCAATGTATATCATGTTACACTTGACTTTATTTGGTGAATCATGAAATTTATCTGACAATCAACATGTTCATCTCAATACGGACTTCCTATGTGCTTAGTCATGCAGCATTCATTATTCCGAAAACATATTATTCTTCTCAATCAATTGGTAGTAATATCTATCAGTAAAGTTTCAATTAAAAAAAAGGTTATATCAGTGTTTCAAAGAAAAATATTCAATGTTTTCATAGCTGTAGATTGTCGATATATGGTCCAGGAAATATGCGATGTACGATGAATCACACAGAATTCCATAATTATCTTCCATTTTAGAATGAATATAAGCTAAGCTAAATTCAAAAAAAATGTAAATTATTCTTTCATTCTTCAGTAATTAATGAATGCAATATGAATACTATACAATATATATACTCTCTTTCATTAGGTGATAATTTTGTTCAACATTTTCCAGTTTCTCAATGATAGGGGAGTGATAATTATTTGTATAGGTCTTCTAAGGAACCATTATCAACAGCTGGTACAAATCAACTACACTTCAACTCCAAACTACCGTTTTAATACCAGTACACAATAATTTATCACAGGGTGATATGTTATTACAGCTGGTAACTTTAGATGCTAAATCATATTATCACATATGATCTTGAATCATGATCATCTTTTCGTTCTTCAGTAGCCGCTCGGCCGAAAATTTCGAAAAGATATGTCTGTAAAATGGATTAATAAACAATTATTATCAGCCCCCCTATTAAAATTTCTGTTCAGAAACCATCCCACAACATATTCCCAAAGTTTCATGCCGTTATGTCAAGTAGTTTTCAAGTCTACAGGGAAACAAACAAACACACAAACAGACATTCATTTTTTATAAATAGATTTCCATCCGGCTCAAACAAAAGCCTCTCTAAATGAAGGTAGAATGATAAGGATTCAGTTTTTTCTTTTAACATTTTTTCAAATCACTTTCAAAAAGTTCATGTATTATGTACTATTGTGTTTGAGACACTTCTGGCGCTATCATAGTTTCACCACTATTCTGTTCCACAGTCCTATCTCTTGCAGTCGTTAACTATATCTATATATATAAAAGCGAAATGGCACTCACTCACTGACTGACTGACTGACTCACTCACTCACTCACTCACTCACTCACTCACTCGCATAACTAGAATCTACTGGACCAAAAACGTTCAAATTTGGTAGGTATGTTCAGTTGGCCCTTTAGAGGCGCACTAAGAAATCTTTTGGTGATATTTTAACTCTAAGGGTGGGTTTTAAGGGGTTAAAGTTCGTCTTTTAGCATGTATATCTTCTCCAATCCCTTAATTATAATTGAAATTTCCATATCATATGTTACTATAGAACTATAATCTAAATAGAGTACCTCTTCGAAACAGTTGTTAACTGGCAACTAAATTAATAATTTTGTCAGGTTGGCATTAAGTTGAGTTGACTTTGTTAGGTTGGCACCAAGTTGAAGATTTAAATGCATTTATCGCGGAAAAATTGATTGGGCACTGCTACTTCAATCCTGGGAATATATATTACTAGCCGTCAGGCTCGCTTCGCTCGCCATATCCGTTTAGCAACGTTTAGTCTGGACCCCCGACTGAATTGTCCTAACATATGATAAAAATGCTCAAATGAAAAATGCAGGCGAGCGAAGTGAGCCTGCTGATCTCATTCTTGGACGATCCAGTCGGGGGTCCAGGGGCGGAGCCCCCTGGCTAGACGGATATGGCAAGCGAAGCGAGCCTGACGGCTAGTAATTATATAATTTTTCTACAGTTACACGAAAAAGTGCTTATTCCAGCATCAATTTAATAGTACGCAAAATACTTTATTCCCTCACCCAGTGCGGGAATGTAGATTTGAGTGCGGCAAACACTTTGCAACATAACACAAAATAGTTAACACTCTCTATGACGGTAGAGTGCGGCAAAGTAAAAGAAATGTTGGTAAACCTGAATATGTTGCTGGCTGGAAATTCTTGTAAACAAACAGTAAAGAAACAAGAAGTTTTGACAGTATTCAATATAAGTATTTTATTTCTATTCAAGTTATCATGAACGAATTTTTATGTGTGAGATGCCTATATTTTTAACTGGAAGACATTGGAAACATTTATCGACCATTTTTATGATCAAGTAATCAAGTATTTTTATATATTTATTTACCTTCGTGGTTAGGTTACCCTTCTACTGATTCTAAGGTTGTGATTGCTGTATATGCAAAACAATAATGTATCCATTAGGTTTGAAACATAAATATTTACACTTCAAAAAAATTTATTCAGTTCTTCCACTCCCCGAAATATCTCTACTCACATTTTCGTAGAACAACTTCAATGAATTAGAAACAGAATACAGAATAGATGTTATTGAAAACCATAATGAAAAACACTGGATTTACAATATCATGTTTACTCAACAGTGACTTGAATGATTGAAGTTCAGCATTTCAGGTAAATGTAATGTCTGTATAATATAATTTAATCACGTTTTGAATAATCCAGTATAACCTTAATTA
>NC_052505.1:43105582-43110582 GCF_014356525.2 Nilaparvata lugens | reverse complement strand
TTACAGTCCTCACTCTCTTGGAATAAACAATTCAAACTATGATATCTAAGAAGGTCATGAAGATCAAATGAAGAAGACAATGAGAAACAGATAAACTTTTTTTTGTCAGAGTTCAATGCCAGCCTATTTACTCCAAATCACAAACTTGAGTCATTCAAATCGCTCTGCATCATAGAATGTAACTGTTCAGCGTCCTTAGCAACATACGCCAAGACTGTATCATCAGCGAATGAAGTGATTGAGCCGTGAAATTCATGAGCGAAAAGATCATTAATATATATTAAAAATAAAACTGAACCCAAGACAGAACCCTGTGGGACACCACAGCGTATTTGTGAATGATTATAGCTGTAAGATCCCATGCTATTCAGCACTTCAGTACTTTACGCTGATGACACAACAATCCTCAACTCTGGATCTCAACTCGTAGATACCACATCTATGGAGTCCAACTTGCAACCTTGAGCTATCAATTGAAGCATCAAAAGCATGGTACAACTCCAATGTTCTATCACTCAATGAGACCAAAACTTTGTGCAAAATTTCGAGTCCATAGAGTCAGTAGTTCAATATGTATTTTATACCTCATAAAAGATAAATAGTATGAGAAGATAAAATCGTTGAATACACTATTCCATCTAATACCACATCAAGCAAATTTAATAAACTGGAAACTTGACGGATTGAAAACTTGATGGGATGAAAACTTGATGAACTGGTCTATCCTCTGAGAATAAATTTGAGAATCTTTATGCAAAATTTGAAGTTAATCAGCTTAGTAGTTCAGATGTGATGATGCGTCATTCGTTTATTTCCTGTCCCTAACATGTATAAGTTGATTTTTTGTTCTCTATAATATTCTCTATTAGGGGATGGGTGTGCACAGGATTCATACTTTGACCAATAAATTATAGAGCAAGGTAACGGAGCAGCTCTTCAAGGGCGAAACCTTAATTAGCAGTGAAGTTCCCCGTTGAGCAAGATGTAGTTGTGAAGAGGATTTCGGAACGGAAACCAATTTCGCCCGGCTCGAGTTGTCAATAAGCTGAGGGATCTGTAATTAGCAAGAGCCATGTCATACGAGGGAGGCTCGCTGCCAATTGTGCACTGTAGTGTGTAGTCGTCTCGCTCACCGTACAACTCTCGCATCTAAAGCAAATCATAAGGATTGGTTTATTATTAATATTTATAGTTTCATGAAGTCAGGCTTATGAAATAGAGTTATCGTCTGAGATCAAAATAATGTACTAGTTGTAAAGCCATCTTGTTGAGTCAATTACCCATTATTGAAACTGGTTGATAAATAGGATGATCAGAACTCAAATGTTAGTGAACCAACATCAATTTATGAGCAATCACCAAATTTCCATGAGATATAATAATGTTATAGAAATTCAGCATTCCACAGACATTCATAGAAACTTTCCAGCTTTCCAACTCCAACGTGGATGAGATGATCGACAAAGAATATAATTCCACACTTTCCTTTGTTCAATTTTTTCGTGATTGAGGAGTGTTTCCCAGCTATATCAACTCATCCTCGAAACCAATTATTGTCCATGTCAAATGTTTTCAAATATTTGGACTGAAAATTGGAATTAAATTCGAGAGTGTATGAAACATAATCTACTTTTTGGGCTATAGTGTATAAATCAAAATTCGGGGAAGATACAGTTTTGAGCTTTGCCTGTTGGTCCTTCTCCAATCAATTGGAAGAATTGGGCTCTGTGTACCAATAAATGAATGTGAACCAATAATATAAACTATGCTTTTGTACTCCTTAGCCTTAGACGAACTATAGAATAGACACGCCCCATACTGAAAGTCGATGAAGCCAACCTCTACTGCTATATCGCCCCATCGTGACGTCAGCATCGTATAGAAAACTTTTCTGTATAGTTTGTTCACATTGTTTTCCATAGCAGATTATGTCCATTTTAGATAGGAGTAAATTAAAAATGACCTAAAATTACATAATTAAGAACTAATAATTAAATTATTTTTATATCTCTATACTTATAAAAGGCTAAGCCCCTACAGACTGAAATCACACCACAGCCCAAACTACTGAGCCTAAAAACTTGAGATTTTGCGCGATTGTTTATGGTAGCCTGAAAACATCCACTAAGAAAGGATTTTCTGAAATTTGCCCCCCTGAGGGAGCTGGGGCCCCCCCAAAATTTTGTACTTTTTAACCGCTCATTGCACAGCAAAGTCATGAGGAACTTTTTTGTTCAGCTACGAAAAAACATTAGATCTATGCAGAAAAATTTCGATCAGGAGCACAGGGGGGTCCAGGAGAGGGCATTTTTCGAAAATTTTGATGTAAAATCACGCTACAGCTTAAACTAATTGTCCTACAGACTTGAAACTTTGCAAAAATATTCTTCAAACATGCTAGACGCGCACTAAGAACGGATTTTGAGATATTTTGCCTCTAAGGGTTTCAAAGGATGAAAAAGGATCCTATTAAGTAAGCTTAAGTAAGGTTATGAACATGGTAAGGTGAGTGCCATATGTGAGATAATATTTATTTATTGACATGTGATATTCTAACATATGTTGCAATCATTGGAAATAACAAAATAATATGATAGAAATTCAAAAAAGAACATCTGTTCTATTATTGCTTTCTACCTGATTCCACTCAACCTCAATAATATTTGTCTGATAATATTGATAAATATGTTTAATAATAATAATATTATTATTGATACAATAAAATTATTGTTTTAATAATTAATTATTATCATTGATATAATAATAGTATTGTTTTGGTAATCAATAAATATTTTTATTTTCACAAACTCTGTATAATTTGTAATGGTTAATGTGAAACAGCTGCATCAAAGAAATTATCTCAAAAACATATGTTTCGGAGAACCATAGTTTTGAACTTCGTTTTCCTGATGGAATGTATAAGCCTACACGTGGCATGTATTATTAATTTTTCAGCTAGAACAGTTTTTTGAGACTGCTAAATAAACGTCTACAGTTTCATCAATGCTGTATCGGCAATATGAAAACGCATGCAGTTAATATGTCTTTAAATAAAGGTGTTGATATCTACATGATAATTATTCTCTACCATTTTTATTCAATTAAAATTTCAAAATTATTCAAGCCTTGATAGAATGATTGACTCACTGTACAGTCAGTCGAAAATTTTAATATTGAAATGAGGGGTATTCTGGCAAGCTGAACAAAAAAGTAAGGTCCTATGCACCATTCTGATATTATTTCTTCAAATGAAAAATTAGTTTTGTTGGTTGTCAAAACTCCCCCTGGAAGAGAACTATTCATTTTATCCTATCTTTTAGTAAAATAACAATGATTTCTGCATTGAATAAAATCTATCTTGCCAACAAGAATCGAACTCTTTGTGAATTTAGATATGACCTACACTTTAGATTTATATAGATCTATTAATAAATTCATGGAAATTGAAGTACTTTTTCCAGTTAGTTGATGAAATTGATTATCAATAGAGAAAATGATTATAATTTCATCAATACAGAATTAGTTGAATGAATTGTCGATGTACTGAGTTCTTGGACAACAATAATTCAATATTGGTATTTATCCAATCATCATTTTTTCAGAAGTTATTTCATTTGAATTAGAAAATATTTGTAAGCTCCTATTAATTTATCATTCGTAACAATGAATTCTTCAAAACATGAATTTAATCAAATAAAAAATTGCCCATACTGTATTCATGTTCGCATGTTTTCCACTTGTGATGGATAGCCAAAATATAGTGGAGCGAGCTGCACGGCGAATTGTAATCGAGGGCTCTGATTGGCTGAAAAGTTCAGCGTTCGGAGTGAGGTGAGGCGAGCAGTTAGAACAAGCGGCACGGCGAATGGTTCGGAGTACGGTACGGCGAATGATTGAACGCTGATTTTTAACATTATGAAACATATGCTCATGTTCGTTGAAAGGCAAGATTTTCGGAGGAATGCACGGTTTGCTGCGTGGTTCGAGTTTCGGTTCGGCATGTGTGGACGCACCTTTAGTTGTTACAGGACATTTGTACAGATCACAGGCCAAAGCAACATGATAATCTATCTTCTTCTTCTTTTTCTTCTTCTTTTTCTTCTTCTTCTTCTTTTTCTTCTTCTTCTTCTTCTTCTTCTTTCTCTTCTTCTTCTCTTCTTCTTCTTCTTTCTCTTCTTCTACCTATATCTAAAAGGCTAAGCCCCGACAAACTGAAATCACACCACAGCCCAAACTACTAAGCATAAAAAAATGAAATTTCACACAATTGTTTATTGTAGCCTCAAAACATCCACTACAAAAGGATTTTCAGAAATCTGCCCCCCCCCTGAGGGAGCTGGGCCCCCCAAAATTTTCACTTTTCAACCGTTCATTGCACAGCAAAGTCATGAGGAACTTTTTCGTTCAGGTACGAAAAAAATTAGATCTATGCAGAAAATTTCCAATCAGGAGCACAGGGGGGTTTAGGAGAGGACACTTTTCGAAAATTTTGATGTAAAATCACACTACAGCTCAAACTAATTGCCCTACAGGCTTATAACTTTGCACAAATATTCTTCAAACATGCTAGACGCGCACTAAGAACGGATTTTGAGATATTTTGCCTCTAAGGGTTTCAAAGGATGAAAAAGGATCCTATTAAGTAAGCTTATGGTAAGGTGAACTTCATTATGGAACTGATATAATTGACACATGATATTCTAACATATGTTGTAATCATTGGAAAGGTTAAAACAATTTCATCAATTAGCTGATCGAGTTGATTTTGCGTTGATTGAGAGCGCGAGCTTACCACGTGTTTTAAGTGGTAAACGTTCTACAGATTTATAGTATTCCTGGTGATTGAGCCTGTCTTTTTCAGCGTTGTCTATTAATAATAAAGCTTAATTTACAACTAGCTTACCCAGCGAACTTCGCACCGCCAATGTATATCATGTTACACTTGACTTTATTTGGTGAATCATGAAATTTATCTGACAATCAACATGTTCATCTCAATA